>NC_134475.1:64910849-64980983 GCF_964194025.1 Convolutriloba macropyga
ATTATTCATTAAAATTTGATTGAACGTCGCATTAAGTATGCATATAACATTAATATAGGTCAATAGCAAAGTTTGCAATGAAGTTTAAATAATCCGTGTAAAAATTTTTCTCGCTATCGATAATGCACACATGAAGCATTTACTTTTCAAAAGTTGTAAAGTAACGAAAAATTTAACTAATTTAAGGAAGTTATTGGAATTTGGAGAGCCATTTTTAAATTATCGCTTTTCAACTATCTTTCACCAGAAAGTGAAGTTTAAGTACCTGACATTTTATAATTAAAAAAAATCAGTTGTTAATTAAACAAATTCTGAAGTACTGTTGTCTGAAAAAGTTTTCGAGAAGAGCTTGACAAGCTAAAATCTTAGAACTTTAAAATGTACCTGTGAAGAGTGATGTCTAATCTTCGACTTATGAAAAGTTAGAAATCTTTTGTTTAAAATCCATATTGCAAGCAAAAAGAGATCTAACGAGTAAAAATTTCTGTGAACTTTCAAAAAATGATACTTCTGTCGGCTTTGATCCGATTTAGCTTGCCTGGTTGAATTATAGGGAATTCTTAATGAAAAACTTTCATTGGAATTGATGTTATTGAGAGAATTTATTCATGGTTTTAAAAATTTCGAGTACTAAAAATAGAACATTGAGTTTCCCTTAAATTGTGCAATGAATATTGCTAATAAGGAGTAGATGCAATGCAAGGACTTAGCGTTTTAATCGATATACAGCACCGTAATTAACTTTAATTAATTATACAAACAAAAAATTGACGTTCATTAGACAGATTTGAATATTAAAAGGTAAAAAGAACTCAGAATAAAGAAAGTTTCCCAGGATGAGGTTCCCAACCTGCAACAGATATGGGCCAGACAGACTTGGGTCACGGACAGTGGGGTTCACGCCAAACAGACCCAAATTCAGGTATGAGCCAGAGCGAACAGAGTCACCCTGGGCCAGACCGAGCTGACACAGAGCCGACACTGGTCCACACCAAACAGACCCAAGGCAAACCGTAGGCAAACCAAACAGAACAGATCCGAGACATGGGCTAGATCAAACTGACCCAAGTCCGACTCTAGGCCAGTCTTAGGAGACACAAAAAACCCTGGCCAGACTCACTAGATTGAAGATCCAAGACCAAACAAACCTAACGCCGACCCTGGGCCAGACTGAGCAGACCCATGACCAACAGTGGGCCAGACCAAGCAGAGCAAAGGCCAGGGTCAGATCAAAGGGACTTTAGGCCGACCGTTGGTCATTCCGAGAAGACTCAATACCTACCCTGGGCCAAACTGAACAGATTTTGGTTACCCTGAGCTAGAATCACTACAACATGAAGAACCATACTGAGAAAGTGATATTTTAAGCTATTCCAATTTCCGGCCCGAAAATCAACCGACACTACTTTGACTGTTATTCAAACAAAAACTCATCCATTCCAAGAACCCTAGAGGATGCGCTAATCGAAAACCAGTGTATGTTTAATCGTCCATCTTTATGTTGCTGGTTGGTAGAGATCGGAGTTGCTTGCAAAAATAATCATTTTAGGAAAGAAATACTTATTTTCGCAGAAGACTCGCTACAGTATTGAGCCAAACCTCTGTGCTTTGACAAGTCCAAATAGACTGTTTAGCGCTTACCCAGTTAACTTTCTTAATAGAAACTGACAAAAAGATTAGCAAACTAAAATATTTTTTGGTGTTTCACCAAAAAAGGATGGACCGGACCAAACTCTGGGTATAAGCGAGACCTAACAGACCAACGATTGCGTATGAGCCAGAACGAATGGACCCATGAAAGTTTATGGCCAGACCACAGAGACTAAAGACCAGGTATGGGCCCAACGATGATTCAGACCTCAGGTATGTGCTAGACAGAACAGATTGACAACTTGATGTGGGCCAGATCAGACAGAATCAATTCAAGTATGAGACAGACAGAAAAGACAGCTGTTCACTCGGTTTTTATGACTTAGGAGTCAATTGTCAAACTTCTTCCGAACATTTGTTTTTTTTTCTCAATTAGAAAGTACTTGAGAAGACGTATTCTATGAAGCATAGTTCCTTGAGACACTTTTACTGGTTCTATTATAAAAAAGATATAAATGGTTGGCTCCTCACTTTTTCTATCAATTGACTGTCTCAGAATTTTCTAGAGCTTTTGGTGATGTTTTTGCATTGTCCGACAATTAGGCATTAATTAGAGAAGTGATTGGCCTCAAAGGATCAACCGCATCATATTTTACAACCCAGGTTGGTGCAAATGATTTCCTCAAAGTTCAGGGGGTGGGGGTTGCCTAAATTTTTTTTAGCAGGGGTGGCTTAATTATTAGAAGGTACTGCTGCTTAGTCAAAAAACGGAATAAAAAATTTTTTTGTACTGGACATTTTCGAACTTGTTTTTCGAACAGCCAGATGGAGGTCATTATCAAATGTGCTTGTATTTGGGGAGGTCTGATTTTTTTGTAGTTGGTAACTAAGTTCCCGTAAAATGTTTCTAATGATTTGATTTCTGTAGACGTTTCACATCTATTTTGATCTCATTAAACAAGTTACATTTAAAACACTCATTTGCGGTGATATCATGACCCTTTCAGCAAATCACCTGGTTCTATTTCAAACCGCAGATATTTTAATTAGTTGTTTTCTGAAACTGACCATGCTAAGAGTTGATTTTTTGTTGCATGAATTGTCTCGATCAATCTCCTTTTCTCTTGTGACAACAGAAACAATTTGTAAAGTATTTTTTGAAGTACAACAAAAACATTTCTTACCCGATTGGAGAAGTTTTATTACAATATGAAGAATTGTTTTCATCTCAAAAAACTGCGCCTGCGTTCTTTATTTGCATAAAAGGCATCCTGATATTAAAAAAATCGGAGATTTGCGAAAATTTTTTGATAGTTGTCCGAAATATACATAGCAATAGCTTGTAATTTACCGCGCATTTTATGCGTTAAAATAGAGAGCTGAGCTAATTGCTCGACCGTGGCAAAAGAATCAAATATAAATAATTGAAGCCTAAATAAAATGTTTGTTTTCCATAATAGCACTGTTAGTTCCGAAGGCAAGAAACTCGAGGATTGCATCTAATTGTTGCTTTAAATTGAGTAATTTTTTCAAGAATGCTCGGTTTTAGTTTTAGATTCCAGATTCCATAGGAGGGTTTCAAAGTTTTTCAATTCATTTTTTGATGTATATTGGTTTTACACAAAAAAATATTGGCTTGAGTATACGTATTCATGATCTGTGTTCGTCTCTTTTAATTCCAATGTGCACCTCATGCAAATTTAAGTGACCAGGATACTCAAATGGGATACTTTTGCGAACTTTGAGCATTTAAACGTAAATGACTTTAAGTAACGTGAGGGTTTTCTTGAGATGAGCAAGTTTTTTTCAAAAATTGTTCTATTACCGGTGTTAATCTGATCACAAACGGCACTGTAATTCTGGATCGAATTGCAGGTCTTAAACAGTTCTTTTACAGTGAAATGACTTGAATTGACAAATCAGTACTGATCAAGTCTGATCTCAATTCTTAAGACTTGTGAAGTCATGTCAAGACTTGCACGAGACGTTTCAAGCCTAAGTCAAGTCTACGCCAATACTTGGCAGGTCCTTAGTCATGTCTTGACCAGGACGTGACAGGTCTTGTTATTGTGCAGTTAAGCAGAGTAAAGTTTTAAGAAGTTTAAGAAGAAATTCTTTATAATTATTGCAATTCAAAATTAGCAAAATTGTTTTAACATTTTTCACTAGAAATTTGTCAACCTTACCAACCTATTTCTTAATTAGGGCAATACCAGCTCAAATGTCCCATTTATTTACCTCAAAACCAATTTTTTTCAATAGGCAGAAAAAAGTGGCAATGACTGGTATCTTTGGGCGATGTCATGATCATTTTTCCTTCTCAAAGAAGTCAACTTTGTGGAAGTGCTCGCGCAAACCAACAATAAAAACTGTGCTCAAGACTTGAACCAAGACCCGCCAAGACTTAGACTTGATTTAAGACGTGCCAAGTTAAAAATGACATAATCAGAGCTCTGATACAGTACTGATCCAGGACTTCTAATTTCACTGAATCAGTATTGATTAACACTTGGCGTTCAGTCCGGGATAGGATCGACCACGAGCGAGCAGATCGACGAACACAAATTGTGCTATTTCAAATCACAAAGTAGGAACATATTGAGGTGATGGGTTTTTAATATACTGGCCAAACAATTTTCTGAATGCAGAATATATTGCTACTCAGGGCTATAGTACTTAGATAAATGAGTAAATATGATTACTGTAGTGAATATTTGAGGAATTATATAAATCACAGTTTTGTGCATTTTGTAGGAACGATCAATTTTAACAGTAACTTTGAATGTTATCACTTGAAAAATACCATTTCGATATTAAAAATAAACTTTGTCGTCAAATAGCTGATTTTAATTCACGATTTTAATTAACCTTATGATTACTTTGCGTAACAAATATGTTCATTCGGGTTATTAACGGTAAGATTGGAAGGATCTGTTTACTTGGGGTCAATCAGTTTGTTAAACTCATCAATTGCTTGTTTTTTTTTAATATTCCAAAGTGAGTAGCTAAAGGGATACCTCACATAATACATATGTCAGGGTCAATTTTGTCTCAGCATTTATCGATTATTTCATCAAACTCTTCGAAAATTCCCTCAGAACTCTAATTCAAGGATATTATTTGTACCAACGTGTATGATCAAAGTTTTAATTTACTTTTCCCATAATAATTACAAACACGGTTCTTTTTTCCAATGACCCTCTATATGCATGTATAACGCAATCATTAGAAGACATATCATCACTTTCTAGTTTTTCAAAAATGCTGCTTCACGCAACATTACTGACCTACTACACTCTATGTTAGTTTTGTCAATTTCCCGTACTTTTTTAGCAAAACCTAATAATGCTCTGGGTTCAAAAACAAGATTTGAATTGGGCTGCATAAAACCCTCGTTGTAGAAACGTCTACCTGGATGTTTCCAATAATTTTTTTGGTATGCTGTCGGTTTAGTTCCGATAACGCCCTCTTCGTTTTGCAATTTGTGTCTAAATGTACTTTGTGTGAGAATTTTTTAATGATTACCAACCTTCAAGAGACCAAGGTTGAGGTGATCAATCAAAACTACAATTTTAGAAATTTGTTGAATAAAAAGGGACAGTTTGATTTCTTAAAAAAACACTTGGTGTAAATTTCAGTAGCTTTATTCAAAGTTTGGGCTAATTTTGCAAACTCCGGAAAACATCAGCGAGGTCGAAAGGTCACTGTTAAATAGACCGTTTCGAAAGAATCTCTCAGAATTTTGGAACGGTTCAAATAGAATATTTCAAATTCGTCTGTTCGAACTTTTCAATTCCGTCTGATAAAACGTCCCATTTGCATCACCTAGCATTTTTCAAATGCGTCAGAGTAGAAGATTTGAAATTTATCTGCTAAAAACGTTTCAAATTTTTCTATTGATGGCTTCATATGCGTCTGAGAACGATTCAAATTCGTCCATTGCAGCGTTTCATACCTGTCTTAAATTACGTTTCGAATGAGTTTTTAGAGCGATTCATTTGAAAGTTTAAGCTCTTAGTTTTTGCCCAATGCCAACTTACCCAATTTACCTCCTTGCTAAATTAACCAGAACGACTATTTAGCCGACTATAATATAAATGGCCCGTGGGACTTGATATGAAACTATCACAACCGAACATGGGATTAGCCAATTATATAATTAAATGGCCCGTGGGACTTGATATGAAACTATCACAACCGAACATGGGATTATATTGTCCACAAATATTTTAAATCATCCTTCTAATAGCGACTGCTAATTTGTTATCGGATAATTGAACGAAAAGATCAAAGAGCATTGGGTAAGTTGGTATTGGGTAAAATGTCATTGGGTAAAATGGCATTGGGTAAAATGGCAGATTGGGTAAAATGGCATTGGGTAAAATGGCGTCGGGTAAAACGGAATTGGGTAAATTGTCACGTAACCGTCTAAAAAGTACATTGTCCAAAATGTGAACGGCTTGTCTCCACACATTTTTCCAAATTCCAATTTCTTTTTGCAACTATGTGGCCAAAAATTTCTTGATTGCATATTTCCGGTAAGCCTCTACCGTTCAACCGTTCATTTGATGGAGTCGAGTCATAAATTGTTTTTTAGATAGGCTTGGAAGGTAGCACTACATCTTTTGGAGTTGGGTCCCATAGCATAGGTAAACTAATTTCTACTTTAGCTAGCAACGCGAGTTTCATGTATGCTTTCTTATTCCTCCATAGTACCGGAGGTTCGCTTGTATATTTTTCCCAGAAAGCTTCGTTTCCTAATTGTGTTCTAGAAGAGTCTCTACTGTTCGAGTCCGCCACGTCGCTGCCTACTCGCGTACTCACATTCGGATAATCGCGTAATGTCATCTGTTCAATAACTTCAACAGGGATAGAAGCAAAAAGGTAAAATAGACTGTTTAGGTTTCTAGGTCTCATTTTTTGTTTAGTCAATCAAAAACTGATTCAATTTTTTGTCAGGAACTGTACCTAAGTTGACATAAATGTAGTTTTCCGCAGCTGATCATTTACCTCAGCTTAACCAAACAGCGAGTGCAGCCAGGTAGCCAAGAAAAAAAACAAGAATTGAAAACCGGGCGAGATTACTAAAATCTTGCAAAAGAATCTCGGGAAAAAATAGACGTAGTATGCATTCTTTTGTTATTTTCCTTGAGAAATCTTTATTTTATATATTTGATCTCCAGGGTGCTCAGTTCTTACATTTGAGAAAATTATGACTGTGGCCCTTATCCTCAAAAAATATCAACCAGATCGAAGTGTCTTTTCGTACTTTTGTAAGCCTCCGTCAAAAGGCTTTCATGATAAACAGGCCATACCTATCATAACCCGGCCACCAGTTTGGGGGGGGGGGCATATAACTTATGCTTTCCCCCATATCTCTTATTATGCTTCAATTGGGGCTATGGTTTGGGGGGTGATGAGGGTCAATTCGGAAAATTGAGGTCAATGAATGAAATTGTCGCTTACCATCTTCATGGATGCAAGGGTGTACCTCATCACACCCTCGAACGCACAAATACACTTTCGTGTCACACCTTCGATTATAAGCAACACAATCAGACGTCTTTTTGCACGGGGGAAAGTACTCTAGCGGAGAGGTCGACATATGGAAAGACTTGCAAAGAGTAGGAAAAAAATCGCGAGAGACTGTTATGAAAAGACCGTTAACGACCGATATTGGGGAAAAGATCATGGACGACCATTAATTGGTATGATGACAAGACAGTGGCCGTGAACTATGAAAACAATTTTTGTCGAAATTACCTGCCGTTTCGACCGCATAATTACGCCAATGGAGTTAGCCCCCCTGAATTAAATCGTCTTTTCATATGCTCGATCTCTCAACCTATCCATGGATATCGACAGCCAATTTTTGCAACTAGGAAAGTAGCGACGACGAGATGCAACCACATTTGGCCTAAAAAAGTAAAAATTTGGGATCTTTTCTCTTTGTACCACCCCCCCCCCCCCCAGGTTTCTGGGCGCATATCATTCGCACCCCCAGACGCACATCCCGGGTTGTTCATTATACAAAAATCCTAGTAGTCATACTAGGTCATATATGATTCCTAGTATTCATACAAGGTCATATATGATTTGTATGATTTCTTAGTAGTCATACAAGGATCATATATGATTTCCTAGAAATCATACAGGGATCATACAAAAAAGTTCAAAGCCTAAAAACTGTATATTTTTCATTTTCTTTTGATGTTGAAAAATTTCTTGGAAATCATACAAGGTCATATATGACACATAAATCATTGAGTGGTTCCACAAATTCCCGTATAATGTAGTCAGAGGACTTAATAAATTATTAAATCGCATTTGCTTTCCGCATTTGTTTCTTTGTGTGGGCTAAAGGATTAACTTTCCACGTTAAATATATCCAGAAAACCAATTTGAGGTTATCTGCAAAAATTTTTTTCAAATTTTTTTTTTAATAAATGAGCATTTCTGGGTATAAGCTGGCTTCAGAGAATATCAGATCTTTATTTATCCATTTGGACTTACTCTTTAATTGAGTGCCCAACTTTGCCCAATTTAGCCTAATTGTGATGATAGCTTAATGATGATGATGATGTCTCATTCAAGCCACTTTATTACACATCCTCAGGTTATTACCGGTACAAGGAGAATGAACGCTTAACAGCTAGTAACCCTTGCTACTGAGGAAACCCTGTTGAAGTTTTGGAAGTGAGATTTTTTCTAAAAGAGATTTTTCACTAAAAGTTGATTAAGATTTAAAATCCTGACTTTTCTCTTACCTTCTTGCTCTTAGCCTCCGCTCTTCAAAAGTTCCTTTAGATACATGCCCCATCAGCTCTAGCTTTTTAAGTTGTTATTTTAAGTTAGAGATCTCCCTTTCATTTGCACCTAAATCCCCATTCTTAAAGTTTTACTCACCTGGCACTACCAAACTGAGCTGTTAACTTTTAATCAACCCTTTAAACTGAAAAAAACTTTGGCCACATTAAGTCTGATTAGAGAATTTTTCGAGAAATCAGAGCCTTTTTGAGGCTGAGTTTTAAAATCAGCCAAATTGAAAGGCTTTTATCTGCAGCCAGAATGACAGCCGACGAAACAACACAAGTTGAAAGCGATTTCAATGAAGTGCGAAGTAAAAGAAAGAGGTTCAGAAAACAAGCACAAATTCCAATCACCAACGGTAGACCTATTGTTGTTTCTATTGATCCAAGGCCATCAAAAATACAGTTTGCAAGAGCAATCAGATCGAACTTTTCTATGGTCAAAATAAAGCACATAAGAGAGTTGAAGAACAATACCGATTTTTTTAATTCAACCTGAGGACCTCGCTTCTAGAGAATGGCTAATGCTGACCGTAAATCTAACTCAAGCCTTTCTAAATGCTACTGTGAATGCCAGAAACACACTTCCTAAGCCAAAAACCAAACCAAGCTTCGTAATTGTACATGTGCATCACAGCTTTAGTGAAGACTAGATAAAAGCTGAGCTCCTAAACAACAATGCAATGAATGTCAGCAAAGTTACACGAAAAACAAGCCGAGCAACTGGCCAACCAACAAAATTAATTCGAGTCCTAACTGATTCCATCAATCTTGTTAGTGCAGCTCAAAAGTATGGTGTCAAAATAGGTGGGCAGTTATACCGATGTGAAGCAAGCCGAGAATCACCCCACGTAATGCAATGTTTCAAATGCCAACAGTTTGGTCACTCTGCTAAAGAATGCAGAAACGCTACTCGATAACTCCGCTGCTCGCAGGAGCACAGTGTTAAAGAATGCACTGTTCAAAAAGAAAACGCCAGGTGTTCAAACTGTGGTGGTGCGCATGCGACAGTTTATCGCGGTTGTCCGGCCTATCAACAAAAGCTAACTGAGGCTTCAAGAAAGATAAATGAGAATAAATACTTTGACGTAGCAAAAAACTTCAAACCGCAAAGATACACTGAACTCCCGCCACAAACTGAAAAAATTGCTGTTTTAGTAGCCGAAGTCCTGAGTAAAATACGAACAGTTCTCAATACCATGTCCTACAGTGATATAATAAACATAGTCTCTAACAGCGCCTCACGCATCTTCAATGAAAAAATTGATGGTCAAAGAATATACGAGAGCATTAAGAGTGCAAATATCACCTCTGTTAATACAATGCCGCCTAACAACCTAGCAAACAGCCAAAGCTTTACCCAAAATGGATAAACTAAAAATTTTGCAATGGAACTGTCGAGGTCTAAACAACAAAATAAACGATCTGATTTTATTTTCGGCTGAAAAAGACATAAATATAATTTGCGTAAATGAAGTGAAAAAAAGGCAGAAGACCACCTCTCAGTAATTATATTGTTGCAACAGAAACTTATGCCAACGGTCACCATGGTTCTGTTATCTTAATAAAGAACAAATTGTCATAAAGCGAAAAGAACCAGTTGAAAAAGAGAACGGCTACCCAGGGAAAACATTAGAAATATTGAAACTATGCATCACGCTACCGTTTTTTGGGGATTTTTGGATAGTATCTGTTTACAATTCACCTGTAAAATTACTTTCACTGGAAAAGTATTCTCAGAAAGAATGTCAAAAGTTTTCGTATGTGGTGATTTCAACTCTCCCCAACAAGAAATAAACTGCTCCTATGATTCCGAAAACGGCGAGAAGCTTTTAAATCTAATTGAAAAAGGCCATTTTAAATTGTTCAACAACGGTCACTGAACATACCAGTCGGTTGACGGAAAAAGCAGAAATATGCTCGATGTGCACTTTTGCGATAGAACAGTTTTTACAAATTTTAACAATTTTGAAGTCTCAGAGGATCTAGGCAGTGACCATAGAACCACAATTACAATGTTGAACCTCAAAATAAAGCAAAATGTTTGAATTGAAATCTAAAATTGACCTCAGAATATTTAAAGAAAGCACAAGAAAGTCTTATAGATCATCGATCCTTTGGCCTGAGCAGTATCCGGGAAAGAATGATCCAAATCAGTTCAGCAGTAGCATGGTTGAATTAATACATAAATCGCTTGAAGATTCCTATGTCATCAAAAACCAGTTTCCTTACAGTATTGAGACAAGAAAATTCATAAAACTGAAAAGAAGAAAGCGAAGACAGCTCAAAAGTGCTTTCGGCGAAGATTTTAGGTCTCTAAGAGCCGAGATAAATTATATACAAAAAGAAATCAAACGATCAATTAGGCAATCAGAATAAAGAAAAAGAGCGAAAATTTTGGAACGCGCAAGCGATAAGGGCAGAAAAGGTCTTTGGAGAGCAAAAAAAGAACTAACAAATGATCACGAGACAAAACAGAAATCTGGGAACTATCCCATTTTAAACTATAAAGAGTCGCAGGCAGTCACAGATCAGGAAAAAAGCGAGTTGTTCAAACAATTGCTAAAGGATACCATGAAGGATCACACACCAGTTTAATCAGGAATTGCTGAACACTGCGAGAAAATTGAAATTCAAACTAAAGCGATTTTAGGCACCGTTGTAGACTCCGAGCAGCTTTGTGTTGTGATCACAACAGAGGAATTTGATGAAATTTTGAGAGAATCAAGAAAGTCATGCCCAGGTCCTGATAAAATCTGCCACAAACTACTCAGAGAGTTACCAAGAAATGTTAAAGCCCTAGCTTGCCTCCTAATTTCTAGCTCAATTAAATACACGTATGTTCCAGCAAATTGGAAGGAATCGCAGATAAAAATGATACCAAAGCAAGACAAAGACTGCTCAAAGGCTGAAAATTATCGACCCATTAGTCTTACAAATTGCCTCGCCAAAGTGTGTGAAACTGTTGTGAAAAACATTTTCTTAGAACATGCGAAAGTCTAAATGACTTTGGCGAAACTCAGAGTGCACACAGGAAACATCGCTGTACCACAGACAACCTTATCAAACTCACTCAGCACGTTAGTGAAGCTTTTCAGTGGTCCGAAATGGTTGGTTTAGTGTGCTTGGATGTTGAAAAAGCGTTTGATGCTGTATGGCGTCTAGGGTTGATCCACAAATTACATTCAATTGAGCTAAAGATCTGAATTATTAAGTGGATAAATTCATTCTTGTCAGAAAGGAATGTATACGTAGAGATAAATTCCACCGTAAGTTCCAGCTTTTGGCCGACAGCCGAAGTGCCCCAAGGCAGCATAGTTGCTCCCATTCTCTTTCTTATATACGTTAGCCAATTGCCAGAACTGAAAGCACAGATCTCACAGTTCGCTGACGATTTTGCTTTGTACTACAGATCTCGCTCAACACAATTAATTCGAAACAATCTTCAATCATCATTGAATAGCCTCATAGACTGATGTGACCACTTGAAAATTAAAATAAACCCGTATAAAACCCAATACATGATCTTCAAAAACCCATCAAATAAAGAGTCTGAACTCAACATAAAAATAAAAGGTACCCATTGAAAAAACAGAGTCGCTAAAGTTTCTGGGTATCACCCTCACTCCTCATCTCAGATGGAACGATCACTGCAATAGTTTGGTAAAGAAAGCAAACAGCAGGTTATTTCAACTATGGAGACTTAGCAATCTAAACATTAACAAACAAAGTCATTAACGAACCATTAACGAACCATTAACGAACCATTAAACATTAACGAACCAATCCCAAGGAATCATTAAAAAAATACAGTACATCCAAAATAGAGCCCTTAGGATTTGCCTACGAAAACCAAGATGTTACAGGGTCCAAAAGCTCCATGAGGAGGCAAACATGCAAATGATTAAAAATCTTCAGATCAAACTAGCCAATGGGTATATTATTCGGGCAATTAAACACAACATACAGTATGTAAAAGATCTAACAAACAAAAAACGACAGTGCCCGCTTAACACTTGCAAAAATACTCTCGACCACCTTCAATACTAAAAACAGAGTCGAATCGACAGGAGTTCGAAGCCGCGAAGTATCAACTTGCGAAAGTTTTCCTACATTTTATATTTCTGACACATCCGTCTGTTAAACATATCAGACATGTTACGAGTATATGGCCAGCCGCTCGCTTAGTCAATTCGGGGCCAGATACAACTCACTTTTAATCCATTTCACTCCTTTGTCTCCTTCTGTTCAGCCAGCCAGTCGCTTAGCAAAATCGGGGCTGAACCGATTACCAAAGCCTTCCTCCCATTTTCACAACTCATGTCGCTCTCAGCATTTTTTATCAACATATCTTTAAAACTTGAATATTAACGAAACGGTGCAGCGGCTAAAAGCGCGAACGCTAAAGGGACAAATATTACGACGGAAGTTTGAATCCCTGCTTTGCCATTGTCTCTTATTTCGATTTCATTACAGTTCTTAGAACATGTTTTATTGATACTCCACTGATTTAAAGAGAAGAAGAACAACATTCCAAGTTGCAATGTGCTACGCGCGGTTTGGTTTCAGTGGTTTTACGATTTAGGTCAGCGTAGCACTCTTTATCACATCAATACTTCTTTTAATTGAAGTTGAAAACACAATTGTTTTAGATCTCAATCCTATTGTCTTCAATTTAAACGAACTCTCTGGTCCAGTGCGCTAACCGATCAGCAGATGCGCAGAAGGTGGTTCGAGCCCCACCAAAGAACATCGATTCTTTCCTTTTTCTTTATTATTTTACCTTGCAAATTTGTTTTATTTTGCTTTTTTGTTTTTTTTGTTTAGTATTGATCAGTTATTTTAAGAGCTAACTTACCTGAAGAAATTGAAACTCATCCCTCGTATTCTACGAGGCTAGCCAAGAAGTCAAACGACCAATTCAAGTACAATGTCGATATCAGCCAGTAGAAGTCCTTCACGGCACTTGAAATGGCTGAGTCCACCTAACGCTGAAGAAATGTTTTAAATACAGTGATTTCCGAAACTCAATTTTAACAAGAACTCAAACTCTTTCTTAATGTACATAAAATTTCTTCACCGAAGGGTTGTACATAAATTGTGTGTATATATACGGTAATTGAGTGCCCAACTTTGCAAACGGTATTGTACGTTTGGGTCTTTTGGCGGACCACAAAGTGATGCCGGGGAATCACATAAGTGAGTCCTTGCCAAATGAAATTTTTAAAAGACATAAATGGTTAAAAATTTATGAAAAATAGATGTATGATTCTTAGTATTCATACTAGGATCATATATGATTTCTTTGTAGTTATACAAGGTTCATATATGATCTCCTGGTTGTCATATATGATTTCTTAGTAGTCGTACAAGGATCGTACTAGGAAATACGCTATGATTTGTATGATATCATATATGATCCTTGTATGACTACTAAGAAGTGGTGACCCGGGATGCTATAATTTTACATGATGATTTACTATGTAATGGCACGTGTTCTGTAACTGGGGGGCGCATAACGTACTGGGGGGGGGCACAAACGGAAAATGTCCAAAATTTGTTGTGGGTTTTATATATGGCCAACAGCCATTGAATAAATATGCGCTTCCCAATAAATATGACACTTTTGTGAACAGAACCCCCCCCCCCCCCCAACCCCCTGCAGACAAATAGTACTTAACCATCCATAATCGCCATAATTTGCATCAGTGTATTTATAATTTCTATGATAGTCTGTCTCATCTCTCGTTAAAATCGACAAACAGTTGAATCAAACAGTTGATATCAGTTAAATTAAAACGGACATTAAATTGTTAGCAAACGGCTACATTGAAACATGAAAACGTTGAGAGAGAAGGGTCTTTCCGTGCCTTTGTTACGACATACATTAAGAAAATATTGGGGTGAGCCTCATATCGATTATCTATTTTAATAAATAAGAGTAGATTTATCGCTACAAAAGTAGATCACAGAAAAAAATAAGTGAAAAAGAACCTGAAACTTTTCTTCTATTAGCATAACTTGTAAGCACCTCCTCCTTAAAATGTAATTACAGATACCGTAATAATAGTTCTCTAAGAATGGAAATTTCTCAATATTACCTAATTTGAATTCATTAAGCACGATTAGTCAGCAGAGGCTATTTTTTATTTAGTTGAGAGCTTAGAAAGTGACAATAGAAACCTTATAAGTTGGCGTCCATAATTATTTAATACAATTAAAATTCAAGAATTGGATTGTATTGGTGCTCTGTCTTTTGGATCTTTTCCGTATGTGCCCCGCCAGTGTGTTTTGCGCCCCCTGTTACAGAATATGTGCCATTACATAGTAAATCATTAAGTAAAAATATGGCACGTGCGTCTGGTGGTGCAAATAATATGCGCCCACTAAGCTGGGAGGGGGCACAAACGGAAAAGATCATTTCTTTTTTACGACTCGAAGGTTATTGGTGGAGCGTCTTTTTTGATCGGCAATTTTGTTGGAGTGTATTTGAAACAGGAAGTCAAAGGCGTGAAAACAAATTTCTTAAGAGCTGAGAGAAGAGAGAATGGTTTTTTATTCGTGTCGATTTTTTGAGAGAAAGAGCGAGAAAAGTAGTTTGAAAAAAATTTCACTGACCGAGCGAAAATTTTTTATCACGTGCGCCGTTTTTAAAAGCAGTTTTTTTAGCTTGAACTCCAACTTTTTCAGTGATATGTGTTTCGCTCAATTGTCTAAACTGGAAATAAAAAGTTTAGAAGCTTTTTTGACCATCTTAAGCAACAAGTTTTACACTTTTGTTGTCATAATTTGTGGTTGAAATCCGTTTGAATAGCATTTTTGTCGTCTATCAATTTCAATAGTAATAAATTTTAATTGCTTTTGGTAAAGAAAATCAGGTAAATTTGATCCGTTTTCTGCCAATTTTAAGTTTTTTTGCAATTTTTGTGCAATTTTATGGATTTCGCTGTCGTTTTCTTGATCAGATCTTAGCATGAATTCTTCGGATGTTCTCACACTGCAGTTACACTTGAGAACTAGACAGGGATTTTTCACTGAAATAAGTAATTTAAATTTCTAATTTTTTCAAGTTTTTTTTCCTTTTTTAACTAATTTTTTTATTCAATTTTGTCTGCGGCTTATTGTTCGAATGAACTGATCCAACAGGAATCTTTTCAATACTTCCAAATCTTCTTTTAGAGGTTGTTTTTTTTTACCGTTTTAGAGAGTTTCGTTCAAATTTTTGTAGAGAACGTTGTTTTTCATTTTTCCTTTGCCATCAAATTTCCAGTTGCTTGGTTTTTTCTGAAGGAAACTGTTAGATTCTCTTTCAACTGTTATCTTATGCTATTTGTTTTTGTCATTTTTGTTGTATGTTCTCCTGTTTTTGTTTCAAAATATTTAGTGCCATTGAGTAGGAGATGCTTCAAGCCAGTGGGAGTTGTCTGTTTTCTACTCCGAGTCGTTTCTAGAACTCTTCCAGCCAAGTCTTCTTTATAAGATGTTTTCACACATTTTTAATGCCTTGGATCATTCAGAACGGGATAAAAAAGTCGGGCCATATTAGAAGCCCTCAGTCAGCTTTAGTAGTTTGTTTTTTAGTGCTCAGAGTACTGAAGCTGTTAGGATGGTCTAAAATTATGGGTAGAAGATTTTTTCTAAGAGTTTTCTGGCTAAAAATGGTAAAATTTATCAGCGTTGTTTGTCATTTTTTCATGTTTTTTTGTTCGAATGGTCTTGTAATGACGCTTGTATAAATTGATACAGTTCTTTGACAAGATACAATTAATGTTTATGATCATTTTATGAGCTATATGATTTGCGACTGCAAATAAAAACACAAGAAATAATTTTAATTTTTTCAATTTTTCAAGTTTGTGAAAATTTCTGGTCATTTATTCGGTTTCTCCAACCTCAAGGGTCAGGGATTTTCATATAAGGTTCGATAATAGGTTAATGCATAGTGGTAAGGGAATGCTTTTTTCAGATTCTACTATCACGATTTTTAGCTAATTTTCTCAAACGAAAGCTTGTAATTACTTTCAAAAACTCTGAAAATTTACTGTTTCTCCCAAGAGAACAAGGAAGTTCCTTTACGGTTTGCTAGTGTGTTACTGCATGGTTTCCATTGTGATAATTTCCAGTTTTCTAAAATCAAGAATTTCAGCAGTGTTTTGACATATTTTGAGCTTTTCGTTTCTGGCACCAAGGGCTCAGGAACCTCCTCTAGAATTTGATAAATTTAGACTGCATAGTTGCTAGAGATAACGGAATGGATAACAAAATTTCAATATGAGGAGTTTTTGCAATTTATTGATAAAATTTGAAGTCTTTCAATCTTTATGAGCCAATAAAAATATTTAGTGTTGACGTATGGATAATGAATAGTCCCCACTGGAGACAGTGAAGTGGTACCCAGATATTAATATCACGAATTTTGGCAAGATTTTTTGAAGTCTTTCAGTTTCTTTCAAATTTTTTACCGAGTTTCAAAGAGTTTAACGAGCTTTACTGACCAACAAACGATTTTTTGTTTTGCAAAGACAAAAAAAAAGTTCCGAAGACAGAAAAAATGGTTTTGAATTTTTTTCTGCTAAAATCAAAAACTTTCTCAAAAATATTTGCACTGTCTGGGGTGGTTCTATTCATCTGCTGGTCAGGTACATTAGTTCTTAGTTTTTCAATCAATTCCTTTGATTGTACTCAGCACTTGTCCTGCTCTTTATTACTTTGTTTAAAACTCGCAAAACACACCCCTTAGTAAGTTCAGAAAGTACCAAGTCCAAGAATGTCATTAAAAAAATCTTAAATCCCCCTCACAGATTATTTGTTGTTCTATAGTATTTTATTATGCAAAGTTTTGGCACATGCGCTTGTTGGGCGTATTTTATAGAAACGCAATCAACTGGGGGGGGGGGGGCACACAAAACGGTTCCCATTAATCTCATCTCATTGAATAATAATTAAATTTCCGAAGTGCAATATTACAATCCACAAGCCAGATCAATCACATTAGAAAATTGAATAAAAGTTCTAATCAAGCAACACAATTCACATTTGGCGTGATCTTAATAAGCAAAGAAATATCCTAACAGTGGATTTTCTTCGCAAATGAAATTGATTTTTCGACGATTATCAAATAATCTATTTTTAAAAGACCCGTGACAATTTCTATCAATAAAACAATTTGTCCGATAAAAAATGTATAAAGCTACACCAAAATTACCACTAACAGATACAAAACTGAAATTAACAGGCGAAAACACAAAATTTGTGGGAGAAAACCATTCAACAATGTAAAAAGCATATATTTTTTTCGAATCTGCCCCCCCCCCAAAAAGTCAGTGCATATTATTTGCACCTAGAAGCAAACAATATACACTATTACTGTTTGGGATACACTATTAAGTTTGGGATCTAAACGGAAAAGATTTTTTTACTTTGTTGAGTGCTTTTCTCCGACGAATTGTGGGTTTTTTCTGTTTGTTACAATTCTGACGCTAAATTCGAGCATTATTTAATTGACTATTTCAACTTATTTCTTCGGACTTTTGCTTCTGAAAAAATTTCAACTATTTTCTTCTTTTCAAAATAGATTATTTGATAATCATCAAAAAATTGATTTCATTTGCAAATAAAATCCTCTGTTAGCATATTTTATTGCTTACTAAGATCAGTCGAAATGTGAATTGTGTTGCTTCATTACACCTTCTATTCAATTTTTGAATCTATTTTTGTCCCCCCAGCTTAGTGACCATAAGTCTTTTATGACCCCGCCCGCGCACGTGTTATTTTCTTACATAGTAACGTGCTGAATAATGACATATAATTTGCAAAGGGAGGTCATCAAAACACTGGGTGGGGCGAAACAGAATATATCCCAGTTTTGTAATGTGATTGATCTGACCAGTGGATTTCAAAATTGCACTTCGAAAATTTAGTTATTACACAATAAGATGTGATTAATGGGATCTATTCCAATTGCTCCCCTCAGTTTCTTGAGTTTCTATAGCATACGACACAGAGGGGCACGTGTAATTTTTTACGTAATAAAAATCTATATAACAAAAAAATCTATAACGGCTGAATTTAAGAATTTTTTTATGAAGTTACTGGACTAGGTATTTTCTGAACTTACTAAGAAGGGTGTTGAGTAAATTTGAAACAAAACAAAAAGGGCAGGATAAGTGCTGGAATACAATAAAAAGAATTGAATGAAAAACTGAGATCTAATGTACCTCACCAGCCGATGAACAGAACAATCCCAGCCAGAGAGACCAAATCTCAAAAGCTGAGAACATAAAATAATCAAACTGATAAAGAACACTGAATTTCCAAATGAGTAAAACGAGGTCAAAGAACTTAACGATAGCACAAATGGCAGTGTAAAGACGTAACATAAATTTAGGTAACAGCTAAAAGATTTTGTCCTCTAGGTAGAATAAACAAATCCTGAGATTCCATGTGAGAATACAAAATGAAAAAATGAAGCGTTAATTAAACTTAAAAGCTTTCCAAGGAACATTGCCGACAAAGTTTCACATTGGGTCCTTCTGCAATTTTTGGGTCCTACTTGCTAAAAAGTAATTTTTGAAGACATTTTTAACCCGCGTGTTTGATTCTTTCCCTTTTAAGCTTTTTTCGGATCTATTTTGTTTCGCCCACCAGTGTTTCTATGACCCCCAGTTACAAATTATATGTTGTTATGTAGCACGTTACTATGTAAGAAAATAGCACGTGCGCCTGGGGGTCATAAAAAATTTATGCTCAATAAGCTGGGGGGGGGGGTTGAAACAGAATAGATCCCTTTTTTCAAGACAAATTTTAAGTGATAAGCCTCTTCGGATGCTACTTTTGTCCAGCCATGATGTTTTTGACCTCTAATCAGGAAAAAAATAAATTTTGTTCTTGGATGTCTGTAAAACTTATAGGTTGGCAAGCTAAGTCCTGTTATTCTCCGTAAGGCAGGTTTCTTAGATGTCAAGAGCTGATTGACATACAGTGCTGTTCTGTATTCAAGCAATTGTTTAATTGGCAGTATATAATTTTGCAGTTTGATAAAAAATGAGAAATTGTTAAATCGATGAAAGTAACAGGCTTTTGTTGCCCAATTGGGTTGCTATTCTAATTTTGTCAGAAGATTTTTTGAAATGGACAAAAGCAAAACAGCCGTGTGCTGGACATGACCCATTAAAAGAGAACTCAGTAGGACTTTGCGCAAATGGTTTGATACTACGTTTCTGAGGACATAAAGTTTTTATTCCTTGCGCCATCTTGCTGAGTATTTTATTAAACATGTTGTTGCATCAAAACTTTTTGTCCAAAATTACTCCGAGATATTTCACATTCTCAACTTCTTCTATTATTTGAATGTCAACTTTATTAGACTCTGCTGCGGATGAAGTGCCAAAGACAATGAACTCTGTTTTTTCTGATTTCAGTTTTAAAGAATGGAATGAAAAATAATCAACAAGAGAGCAAATTGCTTTCTATAAATGTAGCTTGCAATCAGTAGTTTTTTGCCGAAAATATAAACAACTGCATCGTCAGCGTATTGGTTTAAACTGCGGTTGATAACATTTGGTAGAAATTTTATATAAAGACTGAAATGGAGTGGTCCTAAAACTGTGCCTTGTAGAACTCCTTGCCAGGCCTCCAGCCAAGCAAATTAAGCTTCTCCTATCACTACTCGTTGATGTTGGCTACTGAGGAAACTCTAAATGAAAAGACAGCCGAAGAGCAGAAACCAAGGTGTTTAAGTTTTTCTAGTAAAAGCGAGTGATCAGTTGAATCAGAAGTTTCTAAAAAAATCTAAAAAGGCTGCTGTGACTACTTTTTTCCTCAACTTTTGTCTTCCAGTTTTTGTCAGATAAATAAGAGCATCAATTGTTGAAATTTTTTCTGAATCCAAACTGTGCTTTCGATAAGATGTTGTATTTTTATAGGTGTTCCTCTATTTGATCTTTGATAAATATCTCAAGAACGTTTGAGAAAGCAGGCGATACATAAATAGACCTATAATTCAGAAGATTTTGAGTGTCTCCTTTTTTTGTGGATAGGCGTAATATTTGCCAACATCAGTAGAGAAGGAAATTTGTTTTTTTTTCAAGAAATCCGTTAAAGAGAACACCTATCCGCTCTGCTAAAATATGAGCACCATATTTAATGCCCGAGCCAGAATAGTCGAAGGACCCAATGGTTTGTTTTTTTTGAGGTTGCTGAGAGCTTTAAGACACTCAAATGTGGTAAAGAAACGAAACGAGAACTTATTAAGGTTGACCTGCAGACAGTTTTTTTAATGGTTGGTTTATTCAAAAGATATCCACCAAGTTTATTAAATTAGTAGTTCAGCAAATTTGCTGAGAGAAAATTTATGTACGAGTTCGAGATTTATTTCTAAATTCGTTGATCAGATTCCCTTGTTTCCTGGAGCTAATAGCAGACTCAATCAATTGTGTTTAAAAGCGTTCATAGTCTTACAGAAACTCTTCACTCGTCAGATCTTTCAGTTTTAGGAAAATATGGCGTGATCTTAATACATTTGGCGTGATCTTAATAAGCAAAGAAATATGCTAACAGTGGATTTTCTTCGCAAATGAAATTGATTTTTCGACGATTATCAAATAATCTATTTTTAAAAGAGCCGTGACAATTTCTATCAATAAATCAATTTGTCCGATAAAAAATGTATAAAACTACACCAAAATTACCACTAACAGATACAAAACTGAAATTAACAGGCGAAAACACAAAATTTGTGGGAGAGAACCATTCAACAAAGTAAAAAGCATATATTTTTTTTCGAATCTGCCCCCCCCCAAATTCAGTGCATATTATTTGCACCTAGAAGCAAACAATATACACTATTACTGTTTGGGATACACTATTAAGTTTGGTATCTAAACGGAAAAGATTTTTTTTACTTTGTTGAGTGCTTTTCTCCGACGAATTGTGGGTTTTTTCTGTTTGTTACAATTCTGACGCTAAATTCGAGCATTATTTAATTGACTATTTCAACTTATTTCTTCGGACTTTTGCTTCTGAAAAAATTTCAACTATTTTCTTCTTTTCAAAATAGATTATTTGATAATCATCAAAAAATTGATTTCATTTGCAAATAAAATCCTCTGTTAGCATATTTTATTGCTTACTAAGATCAGTCGAAATGTGAATTGTGTTGCTTCATTACACCTTCTATTCAATTTTTGAATCTATTTTTGTCCCCCCAGCTTAGTGACCATAGGTCTTTTAAAATTTTGATTCAATTTCAAAAGTTTGATTCTTTCCCTTTTAAGCTTTTTTCGGATCTATTTTGTTTCGCCCACCAGTGTTTTCTATGACCCCCAATTACAAATTATATGTTGTTATGTAGCACGTTACTATGTAAGAAAATAGCACGTGCGCCTGGGGGTCATAAAAAATTTATGCTCAATAAGCTGGGGGGGGGGGGGGGGGGTTGAAACAGAATAGATCCCTTTTTTCAGGAAAAATTTTAAGTGATAAGCCTCTTCGGATGCTACTTTTGTCCAGCCATGATGTTTTTGACCTCTAATCAGGAAAAAAATAAATTTTGTTCTTGGATGTCTGTAAAACTTATAGGTTGGCAAGCTAAGTCCTGTTATTCTCCGTAAGGCAGGTTTCTTAGATGTCAAGAGCTGATTGGCATACAGTGCTGTTCTGTATTCAAGCAATTGTTTAATTGGCAGTATATAATTTTGTAGTTTGATAAAAAATGAGAAATTGTTAAATCGATGAAAGTAACAGGCTTTTGTTGCCCAATTGGGTTGCTATTCTAATTTTGTCAGAAAATTTTTTTAAATGGACAAAAGCAAAACAGCCGTGTGCTGGACATGACCCATTAAAAGAGAACTCAGTAGGATTTTGCGCAAATGGTTTGATACTACGTTTCTGAGGACATAAAGTTTTTATTCCTTGCGTCATCTTGCTGAGTATTTTATTAAACATTTTGTTGGATCAAAACTTTTTGTCCAAAATTACTCCGAGATATTTCACATTCTCAACTTCTTCTATTATTTGAATGTCAACTTTATTGGACTCTGCTGCGGATGAAGTGCCATAGACAATGAACTCTGTTTTTTCTGATTTCAGTTTTAAAGAATGGAATGAAAAATAATCAACAAGAGAGCAAATTGCTTTCTATAAATGTAGCTTGCAGCAGTAGTTTTTTGCCGAAAATATAAACAACTGCATCGTCAGCGTATTGGTTTAAACTGCGGTTGATAACATTTGGTAGAAAATTTATATAAAGACTGAAAAGGAGTGGTCCTAAAACTGTGCCTTGTAGAACTCCTTGCCAGGCCTCCAGCCAAGCAAATTAAGCTTCTCCTATCACTACTCGTTGATGTTGGCTACTGAGGTAACTCTAAATGAAAAAGACAGCCGAAGAGCAGAAACCAAGGTGTTTAAGTTTTTCTAGTAAAAGCGAGTGATCAGTTGAATTAGAAGTTTCTAAAAAAATCTATAAAGGCTGCTGTGACTACTTTTTTCCTCAAATTTTGTCTTCCAGTTTTTGTCAGATAAATAAGAGCATCAATTGTTGAAATTTTTTCTGAATCCAAACTGTGCTTTCGATAAGATGTTGTATTTTTATAGGTGTTCCTCTATTTGATCTTTGATAAATATCTCAAGAACGTTTGAGAAAGCAGGCGATACATAAATAGGCCTATAATTCAGAGGATTTTGAGTGTCTCCTTTTTTTGTGGATAGGCGTAATTTTTGCCAACATCAGTAGAGAAGGAAATTTGTTTTTTTTTCAAGAAATCCGTTAAAGAGAACACCTATCCGCTCTGCTAAAATATGAGCACCATATTTAATGCCCGAGCCAGAATAGTCGAAGGACCCAATGGTTTGTTTTTATTGAGGTTGTTGAGAGCTTTAAGACACTCAAATGTGGTAAAGAAACGAAGCGAGAACTTATTAGGGTTGACCTGCTGACACTTTTTTTAATGGTTGATTTATTCAAAAGACATCCACCAAGTTTATTAAATTAGTAGTTCAGCAAATTTGCTGAGAGAAAATTTATGTTCCAGTTCGAGATTTATTTCTAAAGTCGTTGATCAGATTCCCTTGTTTCCTGGAGCTAATAGCAGACTCAATCAATTGTGTTTAAAAGCGTCCATAGTCTTACAGATACTCTTTACTCGTAAGATCTTTTAGCTTTAGGAAAATATCAATGTTCTCTGATAGTAAAAACTCGTTCTTTTCTTATTGAGGCATTTTGTTGTGTTTGAGACAAACTTATCTGCAAGTGAAAAATTAGTCTTGTTGTTCCGTATAAAAATTTCGTTCTATTCTGTTTGGCCGCTCAGCTTAGTGAGCACAAAATTTTTTGAACCCACAGGCGTACGTGTTATTTTCTTACTTAATAACGTACTATATAAGAACACATAATTTGAAATTGGGGGTTATAAAAACCCGAGGCGGGGAAACAGAATAGATCCAAAAAAATTTCTGAAGGGTGCATGTAATCTGATAACATTCGCAATCAGACTTCCAAATCGTAATAACATTTCTTACAGTTTTTTGTCTTACAGTTTTTGTCAGATAAATAATAACATCAATTGTTGAAATTTTTTCCGAATCCAACCTGTGCTTTCGATAAGATGTTGTATTTTGATAGGTGTTCCTCTATTTGATCTTTGATTAATATCTCAAAAACGTTTGAGAAAGCAGGCGATACATAAATAGACCTATAATTCGGAGGATTTTGAGTGTCTCCTTTTTTTGTGGATAGGCCTAATATTTGCCAACATCAGTAGAGATGGAAATTTGTTTTTTTCAAGAAATCCGTTCAAGAGAACACCTATCCGCTCTGCTAAAATATGAGCACCATATTAAATGCCCAAGCCAGAATAGTCGAAGGACCCAATGGTTTGTTTTTATTTAGGTTGTTGAGAGCTTTAAGACACTCAAATGTGGTAAAGAAACGAAACGAGAACTTATTAGGGTTGACCTGCAGACAGTTTTTTTAATGGTTGGTTTATTCAAAAGATATCCACCAAGTTTATTAAATTAGTAGTTCAGCAAATTTGCTGAGAGAAAATTTATGTTCGAGTTCGAGATTTATTTCTAAATTCGTTGATCAGATTCCCTTGTTTCCTGGAGCTAATAGCAGACTCAATCAATTGTGTTTAAAAGCGTTCATAGTCTTACAGAAACTCTTTGCTCGTCAGATCTTTTAGTTTTAGGAAAATATCAATGTTCTCTGATAGTAAAAACTCGTTCTTTTCTTATTGAGGCAATTTGTTGTGTTTGAGACAAAATTATCTGCAAGTGAAAAATTATTCTTGTTGTTTCGTATAAAAATTTCGTTCTATTCTGTTTGGCCGCCCAGCTTAGTGAGCGCAAAATGTTTTTGACCCCCAGGCGTACGTGTTATTTTCTTACTTATTAACGTGCTATATAACAACATATAATTTGTAATTGGGAGTTATAAAAACCCGAGGCGGGGAAACAGAATAGATCCAAAAAAATTTCTGAAAGGTGCATGTAATCTGATTACATTCATAATAAGACTTTCAAATCGTAAGAACATTCCTTCGACATCATTAGATTCATAGATGAGGCTCCAGTTAATGTAACTTAGAGAATTTTTGAATTAAGGGTTCGTAATTACGATTATCATATATCCAATACCTGAGTGGTTTTTGTTTTTGAGTCAGCGTGAAAACAGCAAACAGAGTTTGTGCAAGAAGATCGTTTTTGATAGGAGAGTCGAATACATTATAGTATTTCCCTCTCGGACCTTTATCAGGTTTTGATATAATCTATTAAACTGCAGCTACCGTTCTTGTGCCTGGTTGCAGTTGTTGAATTCATCGAGTGCGAGTCGCAAGGTAGAATAATAGTATCCAGTTTCTGTTTTTCTTTGTTGTTCATGTAATGGTATTATAATCTCCCAGAAAAGATGTTGATTAATTTTCAGTGAACGCCTCATCAATGCACAAAGCCAATTCATCCAAGACCTGTTAACAAAATTGCTTATTTGGATTGTTAGAAATTTTAATCAAAATACTTTTGTGAGAGGATATTTTGCTTTCAGCCCATAGACATTCAAAATTTTTGGACATGTTGTTAAGTACATTCCTGATTTTCGAATTGCAAAATGTTGGTACTAATAATAATAATATTCCTCTTCCTTTTTTATCCTATCGATCACATCTGTGGATATCAAATTGATGGGGATTCGGGTTAAAAAAACGGATCTTTCCCATTATAGCCCCCCATGAAATTATAGCCCCCCATTTTGGTATATTTACCATGATTGGGGGGGGGGGGGCTATAGGTTATCTGACCACTAATCAGGGGGGGGCTATAATGGGAAAGACCCAAAAAAAACTATTACTATCAGTACTGGTCAACCAGGTTTCTGTTAAACCATAAGTACAATTTGGACCAAAATCAGTTAGCAAACTTTTCAACTGTAGATGTTTTTTGGATAATTTGACAGTTAGCATGAACAATTTTCATAGTACATTTTTTACATTTTATGTGTATACTGCTTAAGATTTCCTAAGCTCCCTGGTTTCTTTCAATATTCCCATGAATTAACAATATTCCCATGAATTAACATCTTTCAATATTCCCAATTACAAATTATATGTTGTTATATAGCACGTTGCTATGTAAGAAAAAAGCACGTGCGCCTGGGCTTCATAAAAAAATTGTGCTCACTAAGCTGGGGGGGGGGGGCGAAACAGAATAGATCCAATTTGTGATATTAAAATATCGGAACCACTTTCTTGTCTCCAGTAGGGACTGACTATTTCATACCCATACGTCAAGCCTTGAATAGTTTTACTGGCATAAAAATCATTTAACTTGGATTGTGATAACAATTTTCAGAATTTTTGAAAAAATTCAACTTTTATCAATAAATTGCAAAAATTTGTCGCAGTAAAGTTTTGATATAAACCCCCACCATAATAAATAAACCATAAGGGGGGGGGGCTATAATTTCATGGGGGGTATAATGGGAAAGACCCAATTTTTTATGAGCTCAAATCTCAAATTACGAATTACGCATTGTTTTAGTAGCACTTTACTATGTATGAGAGTAAGCCTCCAAAGGAAGGCGGGGGGGGGGGGGGGTAAAATTTGTGTTCCGTTTCCATTTAAGCCCCCTATCCCGGTTGTTATATAACGTACAGCCCCCACAATAATGAAAAACATCCCATAATAGGGGCGTATATTTTGCGAGTGGGTCTGTAATGAGAAACAGTCAAAAATTTATGCCTACTAGGATATAAGCTTACAAAATCAGAACAAATCTGGCTACTGTTCATCTTAATACGGGCAAAACTAGGCAGGTTAGTTGGACTTAGTGACACCGAGAAGGCGATAGAGGGAAGATTGCGACTGAGGTCTGCTTAAGGACGGAGAGTTGCAAAGAATTTGCAACTTTGAAATCTACTTACTTGGTTTTTATATTTCTGTTCTCCTTTTAAGTCAATTCTTTAGATAAAACTTTCAACAGCACGATCGAATCAAAAAATTTCAGCTTGAAAAAGAATTGACTTCAATTGATAGATATTTCCCCTTGCAAAATTTTGTATCGAAATGGTGTTAAGTTTGTCCTCTAAAAAGCTCGTGTAAAATTTATCAGCAACTTGATTGAACTGTCTTTGAGTTTTTCGAGCGATGATAAATAATGATTAAAACACTCACGTGCACAATTTAAAATACCTAAAGTCTGCCGTGCCAGAGGTTGAAAAGCCAGAAGCTCCTACTTAGCCAGAAGTTGACATCCGTTGACTTTCGTCATTTTAAAACGTGCGCATTTCGTTTTTTAAGTAATGGTTACGTGACTCTGTAGAAGTCACTTTGAAGATCTATCTCAATATCTCGAACCATTTTGCGGTTCTCGATCATCGCCAGAGGTTCTCAGTGACTTCCAGCAGAGTCAGGTAACCATTACTAACGAGATTTGATGGGTTATGGATTCTTGCAAGCGGAATAAAAGCGTTTTTAACTAAGTAAAACAATTAATTTCTCAAAAACGAGAGAATAACAAAATGATTTTTTACAGTAGAAATTAGAGATTTAAAGGAGAGGTCTGACGAATATATCAAAATGATGATTTGGATTTGGAGATAAGAAAGGACCCAAACACCAACCATCAGTGCAAAAAAGTACAGATACAAAGTAATCTGAGCACCAAGATTAATAGTGGGGGTCGCAAGGATTACCCAATATGGTTCTGCAAAACTCCTAGAAGTCAGTCCCAAAGATTTGAATATATTGACTTAAAAGCACTTTTCAAAGAGTTCACACAACCTTCCGGTGGTAGCATAATCATCCGATTCTTGGAGAGAAAGTTTTATATTAAAAAATCTAATTTTTAGAAATCGAAAAATTATCTAGATTTGACATTGATTCACAGCACCATTTCCTGAAGATTGATTTATATTATATTAGTGAGTTGAATCAGTCTGCGAATATTTTCCGTCCGTGTCCCCCTTCATCTTAGTTGGCGCATATTATTTGCAACCCCCGAGGCGAATGCCATATTTTTACATAAAAGTTTACTGTGTTAGGAAACATGCTCTTTATCAGTAACAGAGTGGGGTGGGGGCAGAAACCGAAAATTACCCAATTTGCTTTTCTCTGATCAACTGATCAAATGCTAAGTTTTACTTTTTAATTTTTCGAATCTTTTCCGTTTCTGCCCCCACCCAGCCTAGTGGGTGCGTATTATTTTCATCTGCAGACGCAAGTGCTATATTTTTACTTGATAAATTACTATGTAATGGTACGTTCTCTGTATCTGGGGGCTGCATAACATACACCGGGAGAGAGGAACAAACGGAGAAATACGATATTTCTAACTACGTTTAAAACAACAGTTTGAACAGAAACTCTATCAAGACTCTGCTAAAATGCCCTCAAAGAAGTAGGTTATATTTTCAACATTTTCACAGTTTTGCATTTGAAACGTGCGCAGTTCGTCAATTTAAAATGTGCGCTTCTCGTATTTTAAGTAATGATTACGTGACTCTGCAGAAGTGACTTTGAAGTTCTGACTCAATATCTAGAACATTTTGTGTTTCTCGATAAACGCCAGAAGTTCTCAGTGACTTCAAACAGAGTCAGGTAACCATTACTTACAAAATTTGATGGGTCATGGATTTTTGCAAGCGAAATGAAAGCGTTTTTAACAAAGTAAAACAATTAATTTCTCAAAAACAAAAGAATAACAAATTGATGTTTTACAGTAGAAATTAGAGATTTAAAGGAGAGCTCTGGCGAATATCTCAAAATGGTGATTTGGATTTGGGGACAAGAAAGGCCCTAAACACCAATTATTTAGTGCAAAAGTTCAGATACAAACTAATCTTAGCGCCAAGATTTATAGTGGGGTCGCATGGGTTACCCAATATGGTTCTGCAATACTCCTAGAAGTCAGTCACAAAGAATTGCATATATAGACTTTTAAGCACTTTTCTAAGAGTTCAAACAACCTTCCGGTGGTATCATACTAATCCAAAGTTGGTGAAAAAATTTCACATCAAAAAATCTAACTTTTAGATATCTAAAAACTATCTAGATTTGCGTTGATTCACAACACCATTTCCTGAAGATTGATTTATATCATATTAGTGAGTTGAATCAGCCTGCAAATATTTTCCGTTTGTGCCTCCCTTCATCCATCTTAGTTGGCGCATGTTATTTGCACCCCCCAAGGCGCTTGACATCATTTTACATAAAAAATTACTAGGTAAGGACACATGCTCTGTATCGGTAACAGAGCGGGGTGGGGGCAGAAACGGAAAAGTATCCAATTTGCTTTTGCCTGGTCAACTGATCAGGAGGTAAGTTTTACTTTTTAATTTTTCGAATCTTTTCCGTTTGTGCCCCAACCCACCGTAGTGGGTGGGGTATTATTTTTATCTGCAGACGCAAGTGCAATATTTTTATATAATGAATTACTATGTAATGGTACGTTCTGTGTATCTGGAGGCTGCATAAGGTACATCAGGAGGGGGGAGAGACGGAGAAAATAGGATATTTCTAACTACGTTTAAGACAATAGTTTGAATCGAAATTTTAACAAGTTTCTGCTAAAAAGCCCTCAAAAAAGTTATTTATGTTTTCGATGGCTTCACAGTTTTCAATTTAAAACGTGCGGAGTTTGTCATTTTAAAACGTGCATATTTAATATTTTAAGTAATGGTTACGTGAGTCTGCAGAAGTCACTTTGAAGTTCTGACTCAATATCTCGAACATTTTGCGGTTCTCGATAAACGCCAGAAGTTCTCAGTGACTTCAAGCAGAGTCAGGTAACCATTAATTACAAGATTTGATGGGTCATGGATTTTTGCAAGCGAAATAAAAGCGTTTTCAAATAAGTAAAACAATTAATTACTCAAAAACGAGAGAATACCAAAATGATGTTTTACGGTAGAAATTAGAGATTCAAGGAGAGTTCTGAAGAAAATCCCCAAAATGGTGATTTGGATTTGGGGATAAGAAAAGACACAAACATCAAGTATTTAGTGCAAAAAAGTTCAGATACAAACTCATCTTAGCACCAAGATTTATAGTGGGGGTTGCAGGTATTTCCCATTATGGTTCTGTAAAACTCCTAGAAGTAAGTCACAAAGAATTGCATATATAGATTTATGCGCATTTTTTCAGAATTCACACAAACTTCCGGGGGTAGCATAATCATCCATTTCTTGGTGAGAAAATATTACATTAAAAGATCTATTTTTTAGAGATCTAAAAATTCTCTAGATTCGATAATGACTCACAGCACCAATTCCTGAAGATTAATATATATCATATTAGTGACTTGAATCAATTTGCGTATATTTTCCGTTCGTGCCCCCGTTCTTCTTGGTTGGCCCATATTATTTGCACATCCCGAGGCGCGTGCCATATTTTTACATAAAGATTTACTATGTTAGGACACATGCATTGTATCGGTAACGTACTGGTGTGGGGTTGGGGCAGAAACGGAAAAGAACCCAACGTGCTTTTGTCTGATCAACTGATCAACTGGTAAGTTTTACTATCTGGTTTTTCGAAACTTTTCCGTTTGTGCCCCCGCACAGCCTAGTGGGTGCATATTTTTTTCATCTGCTGAAGCAAGTGCAATATTTTAACATAATGAATTACTATGTAATGGTACGTTCTCTGTATCTGGGGGCGCATAACGTACATCGGGTGGGGGCACAAACGAAGAAAATATGATATTTCTAAATACATTTAAGACAATATATTGAATTGAATTTCTAACAAGACTCTGCTAAAATATCCTCAAAAAAGCGGTTTATATATTTCAACGGCTTCACAGTTCTCAGTTTAAAACGTGCGCAGTTCATCATTTTCAAACTTGCGCAATTCGTGTTTTAAGTAATGGTTACGTGACTCTGCAGAACTCACTTTGAAGTTCTGACTCCATATCTCGAACATTTTGCGGTTCTCGATAAACGCCAGAAGTTCTCAGTGACTTCAAGCAGTCAGGTAACCATTACTTACGAGAGTTGATGGGTTATGGATTTTTGCAAGCGAAATAAAAAGCGTTTTTAACTAAGTAAAACAATTAATTTCTCAAAAACGAGAGAATAACAAAATGATGTTTTACATTAGAAAATAGAGATTCACAGGAGAGTTCTGAAGAATATCTCAAAATGGTGATTTGGATTTGGGGATAAGAAAGGACACAAACACCAATTATCAGTTCATAAAATTCAGATACAAACTAATCTTAGCACCAAGGTTTATAGTGTGTTTCTGCAAAACTCCTAGAAGTTTGTCACAAAGAATTGCATTTATAGATTTATGAGCACTTTTTTAAGAATTTACACAACCCTCCGGTGGTAGCATAATCATCCATTTCTTGGTGAGAAAATTTTACATTAAAAGATCTATTTTTTAGAAATCTAAAAATTCTCTAAATTCGATATTGACTCACATCACCATTTCCTGAAGATTAATATATATCATTTTAGTGACTTGAATCAATTTGCTAATATTTTCAGTTCGTGGCCCCCTTCATCTTAGTTGGCCCATTTTAATTGCACATCCCGAGGCGCGTGCCATATTTTTACATAAAGATTTATTGTGTAAGGACACATGCTTTGTATCGGTAACCTACTGGGGTGGGGGCAGAAACGGAAAAGAACCCAATTTGCTTTTGTCTGATCAACTGATCAACTGTTAAGTTTTACTTTCTGGTTTTTCGAATCTTTTCCGTTTGTACCCACGCACAGCCTAGTGGGTGCATATTTTTTTCATCTGTTGACGCAAGTGCAATATTTTAACATAATGAATTACTATGTAATGGTACGTTCACTGTATCTGTGGGGTGCATAACGTACATCGTGGGTGGGGGGGGGCACAAACGGAGAAAATCCAAAACGTCTATCTAAGTTTATGACGATAGTTTGAAACAAAACTCTAACAAGACTCTGCTACAATTCCGTCAACAAGGTTGTTTATATTTTCAACGGCTTTGCAGTTCTCAATTAATGCCAGATACCAAATATGTGTAACCTGCTCTTGTTCAACAGTGAAGGTAAAACACTGAAAAACTTGAGAATTCCAGTTCTCTACAGTGTCGCATTCAAAACTGACGAAATTTTTCGAATGCAAATACAGATTTTAAAAATTCGAAGCTCGCGTTCCAAGCTAGCTGAATAAAATTTACAGGTGAGCTATAATGGGAAAAAGGATGTAGTTCATTGGGCATAAAATTTTCACGCCTCATTGGTACACGTTCTATTTTTTCATAGTAAAATTGTAGCTGATAATAGTACAAAACAGACTGCTGATAAGGTTTCAATTCATAAAGAATAGGTATACAGTCAACGTCTTAAGTTCGTTATATAAAGCAACGTATAAGCTCATTGATGATAGCAACAAGTGAGAGTTTAGACGGCAAGGTTTTTTTGATGCTCTTTTACAGATTTTTTGTCTGATGTTATTGACGTCAGAATCGGTTCCTTTTCGACCAACAATCGTCTAAAGAACCTAGAGAAATTAAGCCAAAAACCACCTTCTTTGACGCATATGATATTATTTACTTAAACTAGGTTACAAGAACTTTTTTGGAACTTTCTATGTATATTAGAACGTATTTAAAAGCTGACAAAAACTCGTTTATGATTGGATAATAAACTCTCGCTTTACTCAGTAACATCCTCCGGCCCAGAAGAAGATGTTGTGAGAATCGGTACTAACTTCACAAGCGAGAGAACGAGCGATCCAGAGGACGTGCGCAACACGGCGGAGCGTGCGACGCTGTCTGAAACGTATTGGAGTTCAGTGATCCGAGCAGTAGGGTAGTATCCCCTAGGATTGGTCTCATCAACTGCCCAAACCAAGTCACCAGTCTTTAGGTGTTGCTCGGCAGGCGTTTGCCACTTAGAACGTCGGTTCAGCGCCCGTTCGTACTCTTTCATCCAACGTGACCAAATAGTGTTCGCATTCGACTGTGCGCGGGCGTACCGTTTACAATTATCGAACTCCTCTACGCCAACGTTTGACGGAATTGATGTTGCTTGGTTACCGAGTAGGAAATGATTAGGTGTTATTGCACCTAGGTCGGACGGGTCGGCACTTACGGGCGTTAACGGGCGTGCTTTAAGTGCGTGTTCGAAGAGACAAAAAATAGTGTTCAAAACTTCGTCCGTGAGACGAGTACCGAGGATGGTGTAAGGTGTTCGCTTAAAACTATGTACCAGCCTCTCCCAGATGCCACATTGGTGTGGCGAAATGGGCGGATTGAACCTCCACTTAATGCTTTTGTGGGCGAGTTTGACGGCGACGTTGATGGTGCTCCACGTCTCGATATTCTCGCGTGCCTCTTTTTCCGCGCCAACAAAATTAGTGCCATTGTCTGACTAAATCATGGCAGGTGTTACCCGACTGCACACGAACCGCTCTACTCCCATTACTCACGAACTGGAGTCCATGGACGGAATTCTTTCAACATGAACAGCAGGAGTAGTTAAGCATGTGAAGAGGAAACCCCCCTCTTCTCGGTAGTTCTACGTAGAGTAACGTAAAACGGACCGAAGTAGTCGACCCCGGTGTTCGTGAAGGGAGGAGACTGGTATGCGGAGTGTGTTCTAAAATATCGCATACACGGTTTGCAACAAATATTGGCTGTTTGCTTGTGGAGTTAAGCCACTGCAAGACAGTAGTGCTATCGCTCCACAAAAAAACTTTGTTAACATGCACAGTAAGGGCTCAACAGATGTCTTGCTTCAACCGATCGGCCAGTAAAGCAGCTTGCAGTTCTAGCTTTGGAATTGTCATCACCTTCATAGATGCTACAAGAGCTTTACGCAGGACAAATTGAAGCTCTATTTTTGGCCATCTAGAAGTGTTTACTTGAGCTAGGAAAAATGCAACAGCGCTGAAGACCTCTTCGGAACTACTGCAAAACGTGCGAAGTTCCAGGTGTTCAAATTTTTCCAAAAAGTATAGCTCCTCGGTGTAGTGATGTTGGTTAGCTTGGGTAGTTCTACAGTCCAGTTGACGAACCTTTCAACAGTGTCTTTTGGTAATTCTTCATCCCATTGCTGCCCGCTGACACGCCAGATGCCCTTTAGTACCAAGCGGGCACCAACGGTAAATGGTGCCACTAGGCCGATGGCGTCAAATATCTTAGACACCAGGCTCAATACCAAGCGTTGTGTTAAGGACTTAGTTCCTGTACTGAAGGTATTCCAAATTACAACGAGAGTATCATTGTTGTGATACCATTTCAACCCAAGCATATGCGAAGAATCCTCCTTTGATGAGGCAATTACTTTTGGTTCTGTAGACTGAGGTGACGAATCAATTCGGTCAGCCAGATTTGGTACTTTGCTCACAAATTAGTACGCTTGAACTCACCTAGATGAAGATGCACCAACTCCTTCGATCTTTTGAGAGCCCTCTCTGGTGACTCCACCGAATTCAAGTAATCGTCCATGTAGAAGTTTTCTAGGACGGCTTTGGTTGCGTCCGGGTACTGACTAACATTGTCTCGGGCCGTTTGCTGCAAGGCATAATTAGCGCATGTGGGCGAGTCTTTAGCCCCAAATATATGGCGCGTCTATTGATACAATGCATTATTTGTTGTGGGCTCCTCCCGCCACAAAAAACGCAGTGATGGCTGGTCACAGTCAGGGACACCCACTTGGAGAAACATAACCTCGATATCTGCGGACACCTAAGTATTGATGTTGACGGAACCTAAGTAGTACATGGATTTTATTTTGGAGCAGGTCGGGGCCAGTGGGCAAAGATTAATTCAATGAAGTACCATGGAACATTGCTGCACCATTTAATACCCTACGCACTTCCCCGGTTTGTTCGGGTTGACTACGGGATGATGTGGTAGGTACCACTCTTTATCAGACCGCTGCTCGACCTTGTGAGCATCAGGGACTGTAATTGAGTAACATTTTTCCAAGACTTCACGGATTGTATTATCATAATTTTCGTTCAATGTTGTATCTCTCGAGATCCGCTTTTCGAGAGACTTGCGCTGTACCAGTGACGAGAAAGAGTTTTTCGGGAGCTGGATGTTGTCATCAGCCCATAGCATACCTACATCGTATCCTTGGCCGTATTGAAAAATTATCGTTTCAAGTGTTTCCTGCGCACTAGCATCCGCTGTGGATCGTGGGTAAACCTGCTTGTACGCGCTGTACGATTTCATATCGTACCATGAATTAACTCGACAAGCCAGTTCAAAATCTTGTTCAATACTAGCTTTGAAACACGTCGAGACTAAACTTGAACTTGACGGGATTGGGCCACTTAGAACCCAACCTATGGGCAAGCGAACAATGAGCACTTTTTGTCGGCTGAAAAATACTCTAACGGATAGTGGCATGGTAGTCATCTTGTCCAATTATCATCTCAATTTCTCCATAGCTGTATTTTTATTGGATCTAGGACTGCACGATGTGGGTAAGTTTTTTGCATGGACTTAACGTCAATGATGTCGGAACCTAAGTTTAAGGTTTCCCTCACGTAGGGACATACAGTAAATGCTTCGAAGTCTTATCCTTTTGAGGTGTCACGGCCAATTGAACCAGCTTTGTGTCAATGAGTTCTTCCGTGTTTGTACCCTTGAAGGTCAGTTTTAATGCGGTACCCTGCAAACCAAGTTTATCTGCAAGACTATCGGACACCCTAGATTTATTGCAAGCGGTATCGCATAAAACCAACGCCGTAGTATTAGTACCAGAAGAATTAATCATTTTCAATTCAGTGACCTGTATGAGGCCTTTGACATCCGTCAATGAGGACAAAGTGGTTGTTTTGCTTGGTTGCTGTTGAACGGTAGGTGGCCTACCAGTACCTTCAATTGACTTCGAATTATTGATGTAACTGTTCGTTGAGGGTTTAGCTGGAAAATCCCTTTCATCTCCGTGAAGTAAGGTGTTATGTGAGCTGTTGCAACCATCTTTTCTACATTTACGGGAACTTTTGCATTGCCTGAACATTTGTTTATCACGCAAACAAAAGAAACAGAGCTTTCCCTCTGCCACGACCTTGGCTATCTGCGTGGGGGTCTTTTCCATAAAGACACGGCATTCCCACAGCCGGTGGCTGCCTTTGCATACACTGCAACCATAGATTGATGTTAAAGGAGAACTCTGTTGCGTCTTAAGATTACTCTTGTGTTGTGTATTTGCAGCAAATGCCTTCGAAGCAACTTTTGTTCTTTTTAATGAGTTGCTGTCATCCTCATTGCGCTTTAGTTGCGGTACTCTTCATGAAATCATGCGCCTCGGCCTTCTCCTTTAATCAGTCATTAAAGTCCAGAAGTGTAGGTTTCACCCATTACTTTTTGACAGCGACGAAATACCAAGACTCCTTCATATTGGTCGTAGCTTCTGTACGTCAGTGTTAAGAAGCGCACCTCTCCTGAAATCCGAATCATATGACAGCGATTTAAATACCCTGACAAGACATGAAATGCACCCCGAATAGTAGTAGTAATAGGGTGAGCGACCATCCCCGGGTGGATGACCCCCATGTATTAAGATTGGTTATAGCGGGTTTTGGCCGATTAAGGTCGTCCCTAATGTATTAAATTTAGGGATAGAATCTAGGGGCGCCTACATGTATTAAGATAGGGTTTAGGGTGCATGTATTAGGATGAGGAATAGAATCTCCATGTATTAAGATTGGGTATAGTCGCCATGTATTAAGATTGGGCATAGCCGCCATGTATTAAGCTTAGGTATAGCCGCCATGTATTAAGATTGGGTATAGCCGCCATGTATTAAGATTGGGTATAGCCGCCATGTATTAAGATTGGGTATAGCCGCCATGTATTAAGATTGGGTATAGCCGTCATGTATTAAGATTGGGTATAGCCGCCATGTATTAAGATTGGGTATAGCCGCCATGTATTGAGATTAGCTATAGCCATCGACATGTATTAAGATTAGTTATAGCCGCCGACATGTATTAAGATTAGTTATAGCCGCGGACATGTATTAAGATTAATTGCCGCCATGTATTAAGATAGGGTATAGGTTTTGTGTATGTATTTGTGTATGTACATATGCTAGTAGTATAGTTGGTGCAAATATGGGGGGTAGGTTCGGAGACACTCCTGATTGGCTGGAATTTTGAAGTGAAAATATCATTGTTTGTGTAGTTATTAAGTGTTTACTTGAGAACAATAGAATTGGCGTGGGTAATTAATTGTTGTAATTATGTGAGGGGTAATTATTTGAAATGTTGAATTTTGTTTACAAATTTTATGTTATTTAATTGTGAAATTAATTGGAGGGGGGTTTTCAATTACCCTAGTTATCTCAGGGGTAATTATGTGACATGTTGAATTTTTGTTTACAAATTTTAGCTCATATTAAATTGTGAAATTAATTGGCGTGGGTTTTCAATTACCCTAATTATGTGAGGGGTAATTATGTGACATGTTGAATTTTGGTTATGAAGCTTTCGGTCAATTGCAAAGATTGTTCCCCTGATTATTTTAATCAATTGTGTAACAATTGTCTTTTGCGCGCTCATTAATTGGAAAAAATTCAATGATAGAAAAAATGAATTAAAAGAGTATAAAACTACAGACACAGTATAAATTTAACAGAGAATACTAAAGAATTGTGCTATAGTAAAAGGATTTAAGTTATATGTTGAGTGGTGCTGTATGAATACCGTCAGCTAGAACTACTCGCTTGGGATAGAAATAGGACAGTCCCTTCTTTGTCTGCTCATACGTAGCAACACAATGGTTTATTGTTCTATTTGTTGAAGTAAGATTGATAATTTCATCCATCACACGTCGATATTTCTCCATCGGTCCATCTCCAGTCTCCTCCAGAGTTCTTTTGTTCAGGCCTTTGCTACTGAATTTGTACTTGTCTGACATATCAACGTAGCAACAATAGGTTTTACTGCAGAGACAAATCAGTTCTGTGCATCTGAATTCTTCCTTGAAAAGACCTGGTTCCCGTTTATCATGCTTCTTATGCTTAGAACAACATGTTCTAGGGAAAAAATTGTGTGAGGCATCTGCTCTGAAGGAGTCATCACAGTCCTTTTCTCGCAAAGTCTCCCATTCTTCCTTTTTAGCAGGTCGAATACAATCATACAAGTTCTCGTGCGCTAGTGCTAAAAAAACAGAAACTGTATCCGTCTCCAACTCTTCGAATTTATCCACATCGCAAAATCTGTCAAAGAAGTTATAGTAGAGCTCCAACATACGTAATTTAGCGTATTGAAGTATAAAAAACCCAACTACTATAGGTTCTCGATGCTCAATTTTGGATTTTGGAAGCTCAACTTCGTAAATTTCCTCTGACACATTGTTCAGATGCTTAAACATTTTCCCATTGATTGCTTTGTGCGTCTTCTTATCATTCAGGTATTTGGTCTCTGTGTGTCTACTTCTGTCCATAATTTGATATCCATAATAGCTGTTACCCAACAATTTCCTTGTCTCAGCCACAACGCTAGAGTCAGGATTTTGATCACCAACTCTTCTAGCATCTACCACTGACTGAAAAAAGTTGTTGAAGCATTTGAGTGTGTATTGTACAAATCTATATATTTTTGTGCATTTCAGAGCAAGACTGAGATAAAAGTTGAGTAAAGGGGTAATGATTGTCCCATTTTCCAACTTGAAGCTCGAAATCAACATTCGTTGAGGTTGTTTGAGCAGGTTGTTTTCAATTGCATACTCTCTCATATAATCTCCAATTTCGGCTCGACTGACATTAAAGTTCTTAAAAACAGGAGGGAAATTAGAGAACTTGTACTTTAATCCGTCTCGAAATTCGAGATCGCACTGTACATATCCAAACATTTTCCCATCTCTTATTTTCGCTAACAGAGACTCTTGCTTCATAGGTAGTTTGAAGGGAAAGTTCTTCGTCACGTGATTTCTGACATTTTCCTCTTCTTTAAGTCTTTCCCACCATTTACACTCCCAGACTTCAACAATATCGTATCCTTTGTTTCTCAAATAATCTCTTCTCAGTTCATCATGTTCTCTTTTCCTGATTCCTCTCTGCATTTCCTCCTCCGAGAGGCTTGCTCGAGATTCTTGGCATGGGCAAAAATGGAAACAACAACCCATGGCTTTGAATAATGTGTCACAATGAGCACAAAAACCGTCCACGCTAAAACAGTCAATCTTTTTCAGTTTCCCGGTTGTATAATAGCTTTCAATTGTGCATTCTGGGCGTTGTGATTGGAGATAAGACATGACCATATTCTCAAATGTTCGAGATTTATTGGTTCAAGCTTTGAATTTTTGAGAATTTGTGTCGAGCTCCCGTCGTGTGTAAAGCCCTGTTGGCATTTCTTGTCACATTGAAGAGGGATAGAGTTGACTAGCATCAATACCCACGATAGATTTACATATAATTTCTGAATTCCTGATGTAGGTTTGATCAAATACTGTTTTTCTTGTGAACACAATAGAAGGTCCACCAGTCATGTCCTCGCGTATTTTAGCGTGTAAATCCTTGTCAGTTTCAACAAATGGGAAAAATTTGTGATTTGTTGACTTGTGAAGACAAATGTTTGCTAAATTGGGAAGTATACATCCGATTTTTAACATGTCGATTCCTTTGTTGTGATAAAATTCCATCATTTTTTGCATTGCTTCCAGTGTTGGAACAACATCCTTGTTGTTGTACCACTTGACAAAATCTCTAAATGTAGTCATTTGCTCTTCCTCCCAAACCACTTTCAAGTAATTGATGTTATCGACTCCAGATGGGGTAACTTCTTTCAGTCTTAATTTTTTCAGAGCTTCTTGTTGAGATAGTCCACTGTTCAGCAACTTAGTCAAATCAGTGAATTCTTTCTCCGAAGGGTTGTGATCCTTCAGCTTACTGAAGAAACATTCATAGGGGGGTAAAAAAGGTGCGTCAAGTTTATTTGGAGAATCGAATCATTCATATGGGAAGAAACCTTTAGTCTCGCTGGTCTTGTAAGCTTTGAGGAATGAATCGAGAGATGTAGCTCCACCAAGGAAATTTAGAATGTCAAGGAACTGCACGTCACCGAACTTGAAGGAAACAAAATGATTTGCCTTTTTGATAACTCTAGGTCGAATATCCCGTTCATGAATGAGATAAGGTAGAAGATAGGATTTGATGAGATTCAAATCGTACTTTCCACTGTTGAACCCAAATACAGGTAATGTGTTGATATAGCGCTCAAAGTGTTGTTGCCAGTCCAAAAGTTGATTTTTCTGCATTTGTAGGAACTGAGTAGACATATCAGCTTCCTCCTCCTCCTCAATACACTCATCTTCGAAATCAAATGCAAGAGTTGTGCGACCTTTCCTTTCGTTCAATTTTTCAAAGATGGCTTTAACTCGGCTATTGATTATCTATTGAATTGATGCAAATTTTGTTTGCTTTTCGGCTTCACTCTTGTTAGCTAACTCCTCAAGAGCTCCAACAAAAGAAACAATCAGGTTCTTAGGGTCTGTGTCGCATAGAAACACAGGTTCTTCAATCAAGTTGGAGGAAGTGGAGACAGATATTTGTTCATGTTTTCAATCCAAGTAGTTGTATTTGTATCTTTTAGCTCTTCAGTAGGAACGCAGATAGATTCAAAGTCAAAAATAGCCAAGATTTTGAACAATTTTTGATCATCGTTGTAGGAAATTCCGAATGCGTCGAGTTTATCAAACAAAGTTTCTCGCAGAGCATACACTCTTTGGGTAAATATGCTGTACTCTGCCTTTGCAAGATTTTACATGACGGTTGAAATTACTTGCGTGCTTTATAATTGTATGGCAACGGAATCGTTTAAAGAATACGTTAATATCATCCACGTAGCATATACGGTTGTTGTATCGCAGTAAATTAATGTTCTTTTCATACATTTCAACACTTCTTCTCGCAAGTTCTCCAACAAATTCTCCTTCCTCTATATCAATATCATGTATAAAGATGTTATGCTTTATCGCATTTTCAACAAACACGAGGTGATCGATTGATACTCCCCTGAAGTTGATTGCGTCATGTCCAGATTCATGAAGAAAAGCACTAAACAAATTTGCTGCATTCGTTTCCAACTCAGATGATCCGTACAAGTGAACAGCTATAGCTCTGAAGAGGCAAAGATAATCTTTGTAAGTCTCGCCGTAACCATTCGATACAAGACAATTCACATCTGATCGTCTAAGTAACTGTTCAGGAAGAACAGCATCGATACATCCCATTGGAATGTTTTTTAGGCGAGCGCAGATTATTGTTACGTTATTAATCAAAGCAAATCGCTACTTTGTATTTTCCCTCTCCTGTGCACACGTCTCACATGATAAAGTCCCACTATCACAAGATTTTCTGTGTCTGGCCAAGTTATATTTAGCAACCATTTTTTCACACTTTCTGCATTTCACTGGGGATTTCTATCAAGAGCAGGCATTGTTATGTTAGTACAAGATGAATTTATCAAAAAATTCAGGTAAATTGCGGAGCAACTGAATCTGAAAAAACAGAAAGTATAATGATTTAAAGCTGCTAGGTAACTTTGAGGTACTCGATGATGACTCATCACTTCCATATATGGAAATGATGTCATTTCTATTTTCAGATTCAGGCGTCATGTCAGAACATTCTAGAAGTTTGGCATGATTCCAATTGCGACAGTTCTGCATATAATTAACTATTTTTCAGTTCAAATGTGCAGATTCATTCCTTGGCGAAAGATTCGAACTTTACATTTTTTTCTCATTTTCCTCTCACTCTTATTTGCTAAACTTTACTTGAAATTTCCCATACAGAAAATTTCACCAAAAAATTACAACAAGAAAACTATTCTTTAAAAAATCACGACTGGTACAGTATTTTGAATACATGTAGTCCAAAATTGTGTATCTCAAATACTGATAAATTTTACTGTCTGAGATCAAATTTAGTTTAATTGAAAATAGAAACTAGCGCATAAATGTGCTTTCAACACAACGAGAGAGATCAAGAAAAAGTTTCCATCTATTATCGAAGAACAAGTTTACGTTGTACAACTTAATGTTGTTGTAATAGAACCTCCCACCCAATCAGACTTCAGCTTTAGAAATCTAATTCTCAAGATAAACGATTTCATTTTATGCATTTTTTTTCTATTTTAATTTTCTTTTATATTAACAGGGTTTTACTTGATATCGTATTCATTTGTGAAAAATGTTGATCAAAAATCACTTACAACTTTTGGGAAAAATTTACAGAAGAAAGGAAGGAATCGCTGATGCTTACAGAGTAGACGAAATTGATGTTGAATCTTATTTCTTTTACAATTTCTTGGACGTTTTTACTCAAAACAACAATCATCCGATTTAGTAAAGGTTTTGAATATGCAACATTTTCTATAAAAAAATTCGAGTATGATGACTACATAACAAAACAATCTTTTGATTTATCGTCAGCACTACACATCAACAAGTATGAAATGCTTTTCACATTGAATTATGTCCCAGAGATATTGGAATAGTACAGAAATTTGTCTCAATATAATTATATCCCAATTCCTGAACCGGTAACAATTACTTCATCTCTACAGAGTGCGCTGTTCTTTCATTATTACAAGGACTACAATGCAGAGGGGAAAGAGTACGATATGGAATACGACTCCCCAACATTTATATACAAATATTTAGTTCCAAATTTGGAACATTTTCCGAGATCGATTTGAGATTCAACGAGATGGAGAAAATTTATCAAAGCTCGATTTTTTGGTCAATTACGTCAACTCATTTCCTCTAACTTATTCATCTTTGGCTGTTAACTAGGGTAACACGTGTAAAAGTTACCTTTCTTGGTGTTTATTCAGTATTGAGCTTACTTGTTTCGGATAGTAATGTTAGATTTTCTGTGAGTTGATTCCTTCTTTGGTAACTTTACAATTAATACATTTCCTTTTCTGGAAAATAACGTCACTTTTTCTGCTAAACATTACCCTTTTTGGAAACTTTGTTCTCATTGGTTGGAGTTTAGTATAAATAGAGCTGAAAAATTCACCCAGCATCACTTGCTTTCTCTTCTCTAAAAACAACATCACCTCTGTCTCTACTACCTTTGATTCTAGTCTCACCACATTGAGAAATGGAATTTACAGTGCAGAACAACAGCCTTCTCCACTCAGTTTCTTTCACAGAGGAGACTGCTCGGATCAACATCAGAGACTTGTCGAATGGGCTCTACGATTCGGTTGTAACCCTACCTATCCCAGTGTGGCACATTATTGGGCACCAGCGACAACAGTTTGACACATATCATCAGGGGCAAGTTCCAATCACGGAGAATCAGCTTGGAACTCACGCAATGGACCACGAAGTTATCAGTGGGCATCACTACCGTCATGTTAACGGAACAGATTTTCCCGACAACTACGTTGCTGGAAGCATTCAGTACACATTTACGTGGGAGGAAGAACAGATTCCCAACAACTGGTTTAATACACCAGAGACAAGTCAAGTATCCAGTCCAGAGCCGCAAAGCAGCCTTCTCCAGATAGTGAGCAATGCTGGCAGCAGTCAACAAAGCGAATTGAGTGTCGATACTAGCACCACGTGGTCATTTAACGATCTGGAAAACTTCGATCCAGCTCAGTATTATGGTTCGAGTGATATGTCGACTACACAGTCAATGACAACCACCTCCATAGAGGACGGAACAGCTCACAACCCCACTGTGCTGACAGATGAGGCTCCCGTAACTCACATCAGTGTTCGACCTACAGATACTCCAGCAATTGTTGAAAGAGTCCGTCCATTTGGCAATGAAATTCAAAACTTGCCAGATCACGTTGTGAGAACTCTTTGAATGAATTTGATATTGTAAAATTTATACTTGAATTCTTTGGGATGTCTTTATACATTTCTTGAATTTTCTCTTTACTCCAAACACTGTGCAGGCTATGTTGAAGCAAAAACACAGCAAATTTTGTCAAAATTTTTTAATTACTTTGATTAAAACTCTGCTTCTTAACAAAAAAGTCGATTTAAAAATTGATTTTTAGGAAAAAAACTAGTTTTTCGATTTTGATTGCAAATTGATATTTATTGAAGCAAAGCAAGTTTGAAAGTTGTCATTTTAAAATTGAAAGAAAATTTCTTTTTTTGCGCAAAATTATATCGTAAAATGAAGAAAAATGAATATTTTTCTGTGTTTTTAAATGACAGTTTTTGAACAAATTTTCGACATTTAAGAAAATTTTTAAATCCAAAACTCGATATTTAAGAGAAATTGTTGAAAAAATTTTCGATTTTTAAGAGAAAACATTGAATTTTTTTTCGATTTTTAACAAAAAAGTTGTTTGAATTTTCGATTTTTAAGAAAAGTTTTTGTGAAACTGGTTTTTTTCGATACGTTCTTTCAAATTATAAATACAGATACAAAACACAAACAAGAAATTATATACTTTATTTTCTAATTTCGAGATACAAAAGATGATTATCAATTATACCATGTCCATCTAACAAACAATCAACAATCTTTATAAGTTCACTCTCATACTTTGAATTTCTAAGGTAGTGCACCCTATCTAGAAAAGATGATCCAAGGGTTTGAGTGTTCGCATTTCTTTGCTCAGCGCGTAGTAGGTGACGCTTGAACTTCTTTCTGCTCAATCGTTTTTTGGAGATACTGGGCACTTTTTCCACGTACTTATTCTCCAAGTTGTGCTCCACCGCTCTGGTTAACTGAGCAAAGACCAGTCCTGACTCTTCTATAATGGAACCAAAGAACTGGTGTTTATAGAGTGTGTACAAGCAATCAACCGTTTGATAAACATAAGACAAACTTTCTATTGTCTAATATCTCTTTCACTGAGGATGAAATGAGAATAATGTGGTAGCGACAAGTCTTTAATGGACAAAAACTGCCATTATGAGTAGCAACGGAGTATTTTTTCGTGAGTAGATAAGATTTATACTCCTTAACTGATACGGAAAGGAAGAATGTCTTGTCATTATAATCTTTGTAAAATTGAGGTAAAACCTGACACATTATTGCTGCCATTTCTATATCGGGATAACAGAATAGAACCTATATATGGAAACAAAAACTACGGTAACGTAATTTTCTATTTTTACAGGTTGCAATTTCTGTTTCCATAAAAAGCTAAAAATCTTTTTCATAATGATGCAGTTCAAGAAACAGAAGACTAAAAGAATTCGTTGTTATACTTGTTCAAAATATTTCAAGCACTATTTTTCTTTAATGCAACACAGACGAGCTAAACACCAGGATCCGTTTGAAATTCTGGTTAAAAAATTTGCGAACCTCAAGATTTCCGAATAGATTACCCTATAAGGAAATAACGTCATTTAGCAAACCTTTTATGGGTATACATGACGTCATTACCATTAAAGGAAATTTAAGGTTATTGAGGGGAATTGCGTACAAATAAAAACCATTTATTATTTATTTCAATCTCAGCTCAAGTTGTTGAAATGTCTCTCTCTGAAGTATCACCTTTCCTTTCGAGTGCTCCTTCAATGTACACTCAATCCTCACCAAAACCAGGGACTGCTTCGGTTCCTTTTTATATAGAGACTTTCAAAAAGACTAGTATCACTTTAGATTAAAGAAAAAAATTGATGGATATTGTCACACTTCTAAACATTTTTAATTGTTACAGTAGTATTTTTCCAATGTTTCCCAACAACGAAAAACGAAAAAACTGTTTCCTGGCTGCATGTAAAATTTGGGATCAAAACATTAATTTGGAGGAAATTGACCAAAACTTCCCCCACGGAGGACTTATTGGTTACGGTAATTCAACTCTGGACTTTTTCCTAGCAAGATCAAAAGTGTTTCGTTTACATGCAATTTTACACGATTCTGCTGGAGCGGTTAAAGCAACTTCAAACCAGGGACCGGGTTATCGTTACATGTTACCTCATTTTCCGAGCTCTTGTCTCTTGGGTCATATTGTCATATTACTGTTCTATTATTTTGTATCTTTATAACAATTTGTCATCCATGTATTTTCAAAATGCTAGACTGTTGATCATTTTTTGAAAAATCAGCCCAGAAGAAAGAATGCCTCTCGTTGTACTAGGTATTGAATGCTTAGACGGGAAAATAGTCACAGAGTTGGGAATCTTTAAGGACGGAATTGTACTTGGATACAGTTTTCTCCCACCTAAAGACTACAAGCCGACTTTTCAAGCAAAATGGAGTACAAAACATATGCACGGTATAAATTGGAACCATGGAAAGCTCGATTATTCTGAGCTGGCTTTTATTATTCATCAACATTGCTCACCAACAAGAGAGTACTTTGCTAAAGGACTTGAAAAATGCAAAACTTTATCACCCTACTTTTGTAAAGATGTGGAAAATCCTGATGATCTTGGTTGTCCGAAGGCTTCCTTCCAAACTATCCGTATCGACACAAGAAGGCTCTTCATTGTGCAAAAAAGAAGGCTTACGTTTATGGGATATGGAATAAAAATTTTTTTGATAATAATTAATGTTTGTATTTGTGATTAGAATTTATAATTTTCATTTGTAATTTTTTTCCTCTGTAATTAGTATAAGAGAATGAGTTGGTCAAAAATTATCAAAAAATACTGTGTTCCCAAACTTTATCATTCTTTCATAGTCTTGCTCTTAACTTTGGTACTTTCTTTAATTTTGATGCTTTTTCTCACTGATTCCTTTGACGGAACAATTTTTTGGTTGTGTGTTATGTTCAGTACAATTATCTTTTTATCAATTTTGGGATTTTTTTTGTTGTTTACGTTTCAATTCAGTTGCACAGTTCCTTTATCCCTAGGGAAGAAGATAGCGTATATATGACTGATCACACTGATAAGGGGTTTCAATTAGGTAATTTTGTCTTTGATGTCAATAATCAAGAACGTCAATCTTGGAAATGTTTTGGACAGACGTGTAACCGGTCTTTAGTAGTTTTTGTGTCGCAGTTTTTTGTCATACTATTGGTTTTAGCTTGTTGTATCGTAAGAATTACATTAGCTGGGACTTCTGAGGAGACAACAGTTTGGATCGCCATTCTGTCGAGTACAGTTGGATATATTTTACCTTCCCCAAAATTATGAAAAAAATAATTTTCACGACAGAACGAGTTCTTATTTCATTGGTTGGACCAACTGGATCTGGGAAATCCCATCTCATCCATGATTGGTTAGTTTTTGGAACTTTTCAACCAGAATTTGACAAAATTTACTATTTTATCAACACTATCAATCTCTTTACGGACTAATGTCAAAAAATATGAAAAACATTGAGTTCAGTCAAGGTGTTGATTTTGAATTGATACAAAATTTACCCAATAATGGAACAAAGTATTTACTTATTTTTGATGACTCTTGTAAAGAAATTTCTCGTTCGAAAGAATTTGAGAAAATAGCTACTGCTGGTAGACATAAAGGTTTAAGTACAGTGTACATAAAGCACAATCTCTTTCATCAAAGCCGACTAGGGAGGGATATTGAACTACAGAATACCCATATTGTTTTATTCGAATCATCCAGAGACGTCTTACAAATAAACACGCTCAGTCAACAGTTGGGATTGGGATCTCAACTAAAAGACTAATATACCAGAGCAACTTCAGTTCCCTATGGTCATTTACTTATTGACTTGACTCCAAAAACAGTCGACTCTCTAAGATACTGTACTAACAGTGGTTCAACGCCATCTTTATTTTTTCTACCTCAAAGCAGGCAACAGATTACATTTTTGAACGATGAGCACACAACATCTCTCTACTCTGATCGCGTTCCAAAAACATTCCCAGAGCTTCAAAATAACTTTTCTGAAAAATTGTCCCAAAGACTTCATCCAGTTTCTAAACGAGTGCATAGTAAACCTTCTAAGAGGAGATCTAAGAGAAATTCAAAAACAAGAAGTTTTAAAGTTCAGAGAAGAAATTCATCTTCTTATTTTTAAAAGAACAAGTCTCAGTAAAACAAGAGAGATCCTGAGTTCCAAAAAAGGGATCAATATTATATCAATTTTAACTCCGTCAATCATTAATCGTCTCTCTTGAAATGGATCAGTTTGTTTTGATTCCTCAACAACTTTATGATCAGAAAATCAGGTTATCACCTCAAATATAACGAAAAACAGGATTCGGTTCCAAAAATTTTGGAAACTGTTTTTAGAAACGTTAACGCTTAAACGAAGTCTTCCAGCAACGAATCACTTATCAATTAAATTTTAAATTCACCTCGCATTAAGATATCCCTATCTGACTCCATTTATTTAGACGGAAGAGATACAAACGTGGCATTTGTCGATTTCGTATACGCTTTGAAGAGGAAAAACGTCGAATGTCCCGATATTCTTTACACAATTCTTGACGCAATTAGCTTAAATCCACATAAAATTATAAACAAAGATGCCAAAAGCAAAGAACAAGGAAGCTTGATCCCTTTCCAAATCTGAAAAAGCTAAGCTACAGAGGTTGTACAGGGAAGGAAAACCGCATATGGATCAGTTCAAAACCTTCAGAAAGCCAGCGGGTTGTCAAAGAATAAGGTTACTGATTTTTTACACAGAAAGAATTCTTATACTAAATTTAGACAAGCAATTCGACATTTCAAAAGATTTTCTGCTGTTGCAAAACTTATATATGAGATTTGGTGTCTTGATTTGGTTTTTATGGATAAATTGCCTGAATTTAATAACGGTGTGAATTACTTATTGATATGTGTTGACGTCTTTTCTCGCCTGTTCCGTGTTCTATCAATGAAATCAAAATATGCCTCTGATGCTGTAGCTGCCTTTAAAAAATGTTGAGGGAGAACACTAAACCTGATAGAGTTTGGGTTGACCAAGGTACTGAGTTCGGGGGAGAATTAAAAAAAATTTGCAAGAGTAGAGACATCAAAATCTACTCTACAAGAAGTGAAAAAAAAGCTGCTATAGCAGAAAGAGCAATTAGATCTTTAAAAAACATCATTTATCGCTACATGGAGGAAAACGGTGATAAATACGTTCATAAAATGGATAGTTTTGTTAACACTATGAACACAAGAGTTAACAGATCTGTAGGTAAATCCCCCAAAAACGTTAAAAATTCAGATTTTTTGTCAATTTTTTTTTACAAAAACCCTATTACTGAGTACAAAAAACCAAGCATTAAAATTGGAGACAAGTTCGAATCTCCAAGTACGATATCCCATTTAGAAAAGGTTACAAGTCTCAATTCACAAGTGAAATTTTTCAAATTGTAAAAATTGCGACTTTAAAAACACCAACCTAAAACCTTCACGGAGAACAAGGTGATGAAATTTTAGGCAAATTTTATGAACAAGAGCTTGCAAAGTGTATCATTTAGAGATGAATTCTTTTACTGTAGAGTTGGTTTCGAATGCTTCCTTTGATTGTTACCCAAATAATACATTAAGTTCTTTTACAAACTTTCTTCCGGAACAAATAAATCTTGAAGGAGAATGGGAGGTTGCAATTACAGAACTATCTTATCCTTCCTTGTACCAAAACGTCACGGAAGAGAAATTTTTCTATCTAGACGAAGCAACAACGAATACCAAACCATCAGACTATTACACACTTGATCCAGGTCTATATTATTCGATCTCTGATATTGTAAACGGAATGAACAAAAAAAAAGTTCAGGAACGAGAAAAGTATGAAAAACTCCAATAAGATTAAACGTTAACAAAATTACACAGCGAATTTCTTGAGTCTTCCCCATGAGAATTCTTTACTTGTTATATTTAGTGCTGATCTTTGTCATGTCTTTGGATGTGAAGAGGCTGTTTATGGGATGGGGGTTTTCATGAGCGGTGCTGGTCCACATTTTCCCAAGTTCCCTTATGACATTGTACGAATACATACCTTGATGATATATATTGATATTGTTGAATACAACATTGTGGGTGATACAAAAGCTGCTCTTTTACGATGTATTCCTTTTATATCAAAGGTCAAGAATGGAGACATAATCTCAACTGGGCAATACATGAATTATCAAAATTTTCCCAACCTACAATTTAAAAACACTCTGAAAAATTCATTCCACCGCATAAAAGTAGAGCTCCGAGACTCTTATGGTGAAAAAGTACCTTTCAACTCTGTTGGAGTAACTAGAGCAGTACTAATGTTTAGAAAAACTTCTGAAAATCATTTTTAGAATTTAGACTGTAAAAATGGTTGCTGATAGTGATTTACCGTATTTTCGAGGATATGCCAGACAAAGGGGTAGGGGATTGTACGCGCTGTACGAACCTGCTTGTACGCGCTGTACGATTTCATATCGTACCATGAATTAACTCGACAAGCCAGTTCAAAATCTTGTTCAATACTAGCTTTGAAACACGTCGAGACTAAACTTGAACTTGACGGGATTGGGCCACTTAGAACCCAACCTATGGGCAAGCGAACAATGAGCACTTTTTGTCGGCTGAAAAATACTCTAACGGATAGTGGCATGGTAGTCATCTTGTCCAAGTATCATCTCAATTTCTCCATAGCTGTATTTTTTTTGGATCTAGGACTGCACGATGTGGGTAAGTTTTTTGCATGGACTTAACGTCAATGATGTCGGAACCTAAGTTTAATGTTTCCCTCACGTAGGGACATACAGTAAATGCTTCGAAGTCTTATCTTTTTGAGGTGTCACGGCCAATTGAACCAGCTTTGTGTCAATGAGTTCTTCCGTGTTTGTACCCTTGAAGGTCAGTTTTAATGCGGTACCCTGCAAACCAAGTTTATCTGCAAGACTATCGGACACCCTAGATTTATTGCAAGCGGTATTGCATAAAACCAACGCCGTAGTTTTATTACCAAAAAATTAATCAGTTTCAATTCAGTGACCTGTAGCAGGCCTTTGACATCCGTCAAAGAGGACAAAGTGGTTGTTTTAATTGGTTGCTTTTGACCGGTAGGTGGCCTACTAGTACCTGCAATTGACTTCGAATTATTGATGTAACTGTTCGTTGAGGTTTTAGCTGGAAGAACCCTTTCATCTCCGTGAAGTAAAGTGTTATGTGAGCTGTTGCAACCATCTTTTCTACATTTACGGGAACTTTTGCATTGCCTGAACTTTTGTTTATCACACAAACAAGAGAAACAGAGCTTTCCCTCAGCCACGACCTTGGCTATCTGCGTGGGGGTCTTTTCCATAAAGACACGGCATTCACACAGCCGGTGGCTGCCTTTGCATACAATGCAACTATAGATTGATGTTAAAGGAGAACTTTGTTGCGTCTTAAGATTACTCTTGTGTTGTGTATTTGCAGCAAAAGCCTTCGAAGCAACCTTTGTTCTTGTTACTGAAATGTTGTCATCCTCATTGCGCTTTAGTTGCGGTACTCTTCATGAAATCATGCGCCTCGGCCTTTTCCTTTAACCAGTCATTAAAGTCCCGAAGTGTAGGTTTCACCCATTACTTTTTGACAGCGACGAGTTACCAAGACTCCTTCATATTGGTCGTAGCTTCTGTAAGTCAGTGTTGAGAAGCGCACCACTCTTTAAATCCGAATTATATGACAGCGATTTAAAAACCCTGACAAGACATGAAATGCACCCCGAATAGTTCATGATGTTATCGCTATTGTGCATCTTCAATGGTGGAAAGCTGTTGAGTTTATCCAGATGTGCACTTACGACCGCCTGTGTTTGGCCAAATTTACGTTCTAAGGTCCTCAGTGCATCTTTGTACATTGCGCCGAAGTAGGCGAACTCAGCTATTTTTGTTTTAGTTTTACCAATTACGAGGGTCTTAAGGACTGAGAGTCAATTGCGCTTTTAAATTGACCGTACCATTCGTGCCACTGTAGGGGATCACCACTATATTGGGACAATTTCCATTCAGGTAGCGGATCATTCCTCTTGCTCGTTATGGCGTCAGCTAACACCCTAATGAGGTTTGCGTTTTCGGCGGCTGGCGCCGGAGGCGTGGGATGCAGTGGGCCACCCAAACACAACGGTGCGGGAGTTGTTTGACCATACATGGGAGGAATAATCGGCGTGACAAAAGGTGGATCGATATTAGTCGCCGTACTGAATGAAATTACTTGGTTGATACAGGTTGTTCCGTGGTTGCTATTAACATTTTGAGGTGCAGTAGATTGTGAGATGGCGTTGTTAATGGCGGGGTTAGCAGTGCTTGGTGGTAGTATCGGGTGAAAGTTGTTGAGAACGGTTGCATTTTTTGACACGGCGTTTACATTTGGGAGTTTATTCTGAGGGAACCGCCACAAGTTTAGATCAGGGTTACGGTTAACGGGAAGATTCTGTGCGTTGGGGCATGGTAATGGATGGGCTTGATGGTAACGGATTGGGTTTGGCGGTGGTTTTTTTAAGGTGTGTGCTTGCGGTGCTATACTGAGTGGGATTACGGGAACTTGGGAATTAACTTGACGATGCGGCGCGATTACGGGCGGAGGGTTCACGTTCCCGTTTGGGGACGAAGAAAATTTAATTGGGAGACGAGTGTTAGGGAGTTGAATTGCGTTAGGGAAGTTAAATTAGGTAAACTCTGTTGTTGTGGAACATAAGGGTTGGAGAGATTTAACTGACCAGGCATACTGGAGCTTTCGGACCCAAGAGTGCAGCGAATTGGTCCGTGAGCTGATTTTTCTGCTGGTTGGTTGACTGATTAGGTAAAAAAATGTTTGATTTTGTTGGTGGCAGCACAGGTGTCGGTAGCCGAGGGCTTTGCATAGGTGGCAGAAGTGTGGAGGTGCGAAATTTTTCACGGCGGTCTGACCTTGGTTCCCTGGATTCTCAACAACACAACTTGATTGACTATTTGAATATCCGGCCCTTGTCCATTGTCATATTGCTGCAATTGAACATTGAGGTACTCTCGATACAGCGCCTCTTGCTGAGCAATAGAGATGGCGGCTCCTGGTATTGTGTACTGAGATAGCATTTCAAGATGATTTAATTACCGGCAACATTACTTGTGTTTTTTGGAGGATTACTAAGGGCAGTATCTTGAACAAGAGGGTCAGCGGTTGCTGAACCAGGACGAGAAAAATTTAACTTAATTGCATCAGTCAATGAACTACCTGGTGCAAACGAAATTACCCAATCGTGAACAATTTTCTGACTTCTATTTGATCCCCTAACTCTAATCAAATTTAGTTCACTTGAGTTGTGACTAAACAATGAAAGATTATCCATTAATTCCATCTAATTTAGCTGCGGCAACACGCTGGCGGTGGTCCTCCTCTAATTCTTGAAGTGCCATCTGCTCCATTTGTATTTCAAGCTCCTTTTTTCTCAGGGAAATTTTGTGTTTGTTTAGCGAGGCGCATGACAGCTTGTTTTTGTTTCTCAGCCTCCTCGCGTTTTAGTTGTGCCATGAAAAGTCATGTTTGCGCTGGCTAGACATTGATAATGCTGTTCGGCGTAAACTTATCTTAGACTGCCCTTGAGGACTAACGCCCTCGCATACGGTGTCTCGGTCAGCAACTGAGTCAATATATTTTCTACCCGCAAGCAAGAATTTATCATTGTTCCTAGTTACTTCATCCAATCATTGCTCAAGGACAGGATAAATTGAATCTGGGTTCTCGACTTTGCTGGCCAATTCGAATAGTTCTTCATTCTTCTGCACCAGCTTACTGTAAACGTCCTTTAACTTAGAAACCAAGCGTTCAACTTTAACTCTCCTATCTTGAACATCTATGGTGTCTGTGATGTCCTTATGGATGTTACTTATCTCAGATTCTAGATTAGATCTTGCATTAGAGCGTTTTTTTTCAATTTCTCTGGCTGTTCGGCCATGATATTGAAATGGCTAATTTATCAATGTAGAGTAAATTTCAACCAAACACGTGGAATGAGGGTTACGGTACGGAAACGCTTAAGGACGGTACGGAAACGCTGAACGAGCGACGCACGAACAAATGGGAAACGAGACGGACGGAACGGAATTGTCGGGCGACGGGCTCACGACGCGGCAGGAAAACGAACGGTTAGAATGGAAGAGTTGAGCGAGTAGCGCGCAACGAAACGTCAAGACGGAAAGAAACGGGCGGGAGACGATTAGAAAACGAGCAGAGAGTTCGGGAAGTACTATGCTAGCAGACCACAGCCGTAACCAAACAAAATAGCCGTAACTCCAGAACAAATTTAAGTCACATCCCAGGAAGGAAGAGATGCTACTGCAAGACAAACTAGCACAAGTCATTATGGGGCTCAAAAGATACAAATAATAAACAAATTTATGACAAAGCAGTAGTATACTAAATGGATGAAAAGAGCAAAAAGATTACTAGCCGTAACTCCAGAATAAATTTAAGTCACAACACAAACTAGCAATATTCAAACCTGAACAACCGATCAGCATACCAACAATTTTAAACAAACTACAAAAAAAATTAAATAACATGCAGCGTTTTTTTAGTCAATGAAAGCTGGAAAAGTGAAGAAACAATTTAGCGGTAACTCCAGAGTAAACTTAATTCACGCCCAAGAAGGGAAAAACCCAAACCAACTAACAATCATGCAGTTACACTTAAACATACAGTGGTAAAAATCAATATACTACAACAAGGGTGCTAGTAAATTAGTAAGTTGGAAAAGTCTAGAAACCAACTAGCCGTAACTCTAGAACAAACTTAAGTCACACCCTAGAAAGCAACGAGACCGAAGCTACCAACCAGCATACTGGCTTAATCAACATGCTGCAACAAAAGGCAACATACTTCATCATATATGACAATATACTACATCGAAATCCAGAAATGTAGATGGAGAAAACGAAAGCAAAGTTTTAAGAGAGCGACGTTATTGAAAAAAACATGGGACACAGAGAATTGAAAGTTAGAGGACGAAAAATACGCGGACTAAACTGTAGCGAAACGATGGACGAGAAAAATTATTGGAATTCGATCATTTTTTCTGTAGGCCAGAGGTTGTGAATTTTTTCACAACCCTTTTTTGTGTATATCGAGTTTGGCAAACATTCTTGTTGAAAAATCAAAATTTTGACAAATTTGGTCAAATTTTTTGCAAATTCTTGATTACGGAAGTGTAATCCAGTAAACTGGACGGTTTTAGGCTCAAAAATACGGTTTATCAATATTCGGTATTGATTACATAAATTTTTTAGAATTGCATCAAAATTGACCAAAAATTTTCTAAGTTGAACAATTTAGCATAATGTTTTCTCAAATTTCTGTATATCAGAGGTTATATTTTGATATACAAACCGACTATATCAATATTTTCGATTTTTTTGGTAGTTGGACCAAAAAATTTCAAAATCGATGTTTTTTGCTGTTAAAAATACAACTGTGGGGGTTATTGGTGACCAGTTATCCAATGTTTTGCCCCATTTGATTACCATTTAATATCAAAAGTTCATGGGTTGGGTTTCTTGCCGTCTAAAGTCAAATATCGAATTAGATATATATATATATATATATATATATATATATATATATCTATATAAAAAAAATTTACATATATATATATATATATATATATATATATATATACATATATATATATATATATATAGATATATATATATATAAATTTAATAAATTTAGAGGTTCTGTCTTACAATTTGTTTTTGGCTATCGTGTCAAAGCGCTGGACTGACACCATTTACTACTTTGGTACTAAATACGGGCGCCCACCCATGATTGGCCAAACAAACCATGATGCTCCCTGTTGAACAAGTTGTTGGTGTACATAGGGTAAGTATATTGATCATCGCTGCTGAAGTCGCAGCTTGCATCTGCGTTGTAGTTGCGTGCCAAGCTGGCTGTATGTAGTCCCGTCCACCGTTCATGATAGCCACGTAACCCCTTTCTTGTGTAACCCTGTCTCCAGGCATCTATCGCATTCGGATGTGTCCTGGGCTTTGCACCGCCTTGTTATGTGTTCAGAAGATACAATTCCTTGTCAAATATGCACTGTCTCTGTTCCCGAAGAGAGCATAACCCAGGTTGAGGTCCCAGACCGAAATTCGATATGTCCAGACCGAAATGAACGCACAAGGTGGCGTCGTGCGTTCAAAATTACACGGTCTGGAAAAAAAAATGAACGCACGATAGTCTGGACATATGCAAATTTGAACGCACGATAGTCTGGACATATGCAATTTTGAACGCACGATAGTCTGGACATATGCAATTTTGAACGCACGATAGTCTGGACATAAGCAATTTTGAACGCACGAAAGTCTGGACATTGTGACTCGGAGCGCACAAAAATTTTTCGAATTGAAACAGGAATGCCAAAGACTAGTGAGTCCATGTTTGATTAAACACTCTTAACAGAGTGCTCACTCAAGTGAAAGCTTTCTACCAAGAAAACCTCAACTCACTTGAGGTCAAATTTACAAAACATCGAACGCAGGAAAATTCGCATCCAACATTTTGCTATGTTTAAAACAATTTCACACCTAGAATTATAAACCCTTGCTGAAGTTGCAAAGCAAATCATACTTTAATAACTAGGTCGCTCGCAGCCCCTTCAGCCAATACTTTCATCGAACATCTTTTAATAAACAAAATGTAGCAACTGCTTGGGCACTTCATCACAACCATCACCCTAACGTATCTATACTTGAAACGAATACATTATAAGAACGTTATCTGAACATGAACGCACGAAAGTCAGGACATGCGCATTTTTGATCGCACGAAAGTTTGGACATGAGTATTTTTGAGCGCACGATAGTCTGGACATGAACGCACAAATGAGCGCACGATTTTTCATTTAGAACGCACTACAGTCTGGTCATATAAGATTTTGAACGCGCGAAAGTCTGGACATAAGCACGTTTGAACGCACGAAAGTCTGGACATAGGTGTTTTTGAACGCACGATAGTCTGGACATGAACGCACAAATGAGCGCACGATTTTTCATTTAGAACGCACTAAAGTCTGGTTATATAAGATTTTGAACGCGCGAAAGTCTGGACATAAGCACGTTTGAACGCACGAAAGTCTGGACATAGGTGTTTTTGAACGCACAAATGAGCGCACGAATTTTAATTTGAAACGCACTAAAGTCTGGTCATATAAGATTTTGAACGCACGAAAGTCTGGACATAGGGAGTTTTGAACGCACGATGAACGCACGAAACATTTTGAACGCACGAAAGTCTGGACATAGGCACTTTCCGTCTGTGAGGGTGTGGACATAGACACTTTCCGTCTGGGACGGTCTGGACATATCGACTTTCGGTCTGGCACCTCAACCTGGGAACCTTTAGACTGTGCAGTCCCTTCTATTCCTGACGGGCCCTCTTCAGCGGTTGCTATTCTTCTTTGTCGCCGGTGCAGTATCTCATCAGGTACTCTTTATTTGGTGTATCCAACAATTAGGCTAGAATAAAGTTGGTCCCTTGTGGGCGCCATATTTGTAGGTCATAATAGTACAAAACAGACTACCGATAAAATTTCAATTCATTAAGAATAGGTATAGAGTCAGCGTCATAAGTTCGTTATATAAAGCAACGTATAGGCTCGTCGATGATAGCAACAAGTGAGAGTTTAGAAGGCAAGGTTTTTTTGATGCTCTTTTACAGGTTTTTGTCTGATGTTATTGACGTCAGATTGGTTCATATTCGATCAACAATAAAAATCTAAAAATATTAAGCCAAAAACCACCTTATTTGATACATATCACGGAATTATTTACTTAAAATTAGGTTATACGAAATTTTTTAAGAAAAATACTAAGAAAACTTTTGAGTTAGCATTAGGGCCATTAAAACACTGAGGATCTAAAACCGATGAGATCCTTGAACGGCACAAAATTCTAAATAAATTAAAATAAAAAACTTAAAACTAGAAACGTAACTTAACTAATCTGTTTTGTTAACTAATCTAGAAGCATTTAAAACAGCAAATTTTTATGCCTAGAATATATGAAACGTTATATTCCGAATTTGTACTGACTGGGACAACAATTGCTATGTTAGTGTTAGTTAATGCATATAATTCGTATGTTTTTTTTTAACGAAAGCAACTTCGTATGTATCAGTTTTGCTCTCTTTTACGGCTTTGAGTACTCATTGCCATATAAGGCTATTCATTTTTGCTCTCATTTATTTTTAAACCAAGATCACGGGGATCTTGATTTTTGATCAAGTCAACGAAAAGGTAATAAAATTGATTTTGTTACGGAAAATTTATGACCACCTTATGTACCCATTCACACAGCATCAGGCTATGTTACTCAATCGGAAATCGTTGTGAAAATTTGATATTTCGTCACGTCGTGGAGTGATTACCAGTAATGTCACCCATTTTCCATCGGAAAAGCATTCACGTATTGTACTAAAAAATAGATGAAGATTGATATTCCTTCTCAATTTCAAAGGTCCGAATACCAAAAATTAAGGTCACTCGTTTTCATTCAAAAACATTGATTCCAAGCAGACAAATGAGTCAAATTATTTTTATTCTTTTTCTCAGTGTTGTTCAAAGAAGGTTCGCAGCCCATAATGTTCGTTTACGACGCATTGATTGTTTACAGTCGGGGACAAGTTGCCGTAATAAACAGTTTCGAACATTGAAGGTTCGAAGTGAGTTGATCAAAGGTCTGTCTAGCACTTCATAGTGGCCATCGTTTTCAGAATCCAGTGTTTGAAAGAGGTAACCCGGGTGAAGTAAGCATTGATACAATCCTCTCCACTCCATCTTTTGGTGTGGCTGGCAATGCCATACAAGCAATATGGAACACCATCTCGGAGAAGGTAAAGAGGTCCACCGTAATCGCCACGAAAGACGCCTAGGAGACATAGAAGCAAAGTAGTATTTGAAAAAAACAATAATTTTCTGGGTCCAGCTACATTGATTTCCTATTAGATAACATCATTTCGCGAGATGACTTGCTCTTGAGTGATTCCATAACTAATTTAGTTATCAGCAACAACCATGATTTTTAGTTTCAATTAGTTTGACAGATGAATATTATTAGTTCCGCAAAAATGACATAATTATACATCTATAAAAAAATGAGAAAGGAATCTAAAAAAGGGAATGAGGGGTACACAAATAGTTTTAAACAGCAACAGCAAACGACATTACGTCGCCAATCGTACATTTTGAGCAGGCAAATTTGCTTGCTAATGTCAGCATTGTCCGCTCCCCCATGATTTCAGATTAAGCGCTTTAGGTTTTCGCGATAACAATAAAGTAAACCATTTCAAATTTATTCAAAGCTGGGAATATTTGTTACTGATATCCGCAATCGATTAATTCTTATCCACTTTTGTTGAAATTTAACCATTCTTCTTCAACTCGAGAAATGGTGACAAAATTTCATCACTCGTGTTCGCGAACGCGGACTCTACTGAGCTGGAAAGATTGGCGACGCAATGGAACCTGAAAATTCCTAAATCATTCAGACTTTCAGTCCCTATCCAGAATTGAAATGACCGCAAAATGAACAAATAATAGCAAAACCAATAAAGTCAATAAGATGTTCCGAGAAACGAGGTTGAAACCTATATAATCAAAAACATTAACTAAAAATAGACAAAAACAAAAATTTCTCTCTTCTTTGAACGTGCCTAATGGAGTATTTAACGTTTCAGCAAAGTGAAATTAAAGTAGTAATGATTGGACGCGACCTCAAAAACTAAAACAAAATATCCAAAAGACAATTCATGAAAATTTCTGCAAAAATCAACGCCAAAATATTTTATTTAAATGATCAAAAAGCTATTAAGATCACATTCTTATTCACTTGAGAGAAAAAGCGTCCTCTCTCTTTGCTGCGGCTACGCTAATGTGTGTCAGAAATAAGTATAAAAGTGGCAAATCTCACGAAACCTTTTCATTAAAAACAAAGATTTTTAAACAATAAGTTACCACAACAATTATTTTTCAACTAAAAAAAGTGAGCGACCTACCTTGTTACTGTCAAGGGAGCTAATGAGACTGCAAGCCAGGAGTGAGACGAAGTTGAACAATTACAAAAAAAACGAGGACAACCAGAACTAAGTATTTCACAAACAGTTCTCCGCAAACAATGTCGCAGCCAAAAAAATATTAGCTTCTCGTCGAATTCTGCGCGTAAAATTATTGATCTTCATTTCATCGTTTATTCGAATTTCCGAAAATCGAGGTTAAATTTCAAATTTTTCTGGCCAGTAACTAAGATTTAAAAAATAAATAAAACAAGACAGGGATATCAAAAAAAATACAACGCCCTATTACAATCCGGATAGTTTTTGAATTTAAAAAATCCAAAATTGGACCAAAATTGTTCGTGCTTCTTCTGCTGGTCCATTAAAAGACGAATTTGTTCCAAATGTATCGAAAAAGCTAATTTGGCCGAAATAGCTAATTTAACCGAAAAATCATTATATCATAAATAAATGCGAATTATGGATACTTAATTTGTTTTATTAGCAAAAAAAAACATTATGTTTTAACTGAAAACAATAGATCCCTTTTTTAGCTGCTTAGATATAGAAATAGACGTTTTTCAAACGGCGAGACGCAATAAACAATCAGAATGTTTTTCCGTTGTAAGATATTAACGATGGGACCAAAACCGGCTATCGCTGCGCGGCTGCTAAAAACACAAATTGCTAAAAAAAATTGCTTAGTCTTTTTAGCAACCTGAAATTTTAATGTATCAGAAACAAATAATGTATTTTTCATAAATTTCGATTTAAATTAAGGTCAAATGAAATGAGCGCAGAAATATTGGATCCTGAACCCTTTCTCAGTAGCGAGAGGTGAGAAAGACCTTATTTGAGTAAACGGAGGTTATTTCAGCCGTTTGTTTGTCTTCATTAGCAGTCAAACGCGACCAATTGGCCTAATAAGCAAATTTACAGCCATTTTCGGCAAAAAGAAAAAATGCCAATTTTTCAAAAACCTCTTTCATCTTTAAACGTAAAATTAATGAGACTATCATTATCAATGTTCTGATATAATTAGCAAATATTGATCAAAATTTCATCAGGTTTTTCCAAAAATTTGAACAAAGCCCCGGAAATTAGGCTATGTATTCACAGAATTTAAACTTGAGTAGCTTCGCCGAAAAAGCGAAATTTGACTCGAAAATTTTTTCAGTCTGATTTTCTAAGCTCCACAAGCTTTCTAATGATATCTTATCACTACTTTGTACAAAGAATATATCGATCGGTGAATTTTGACTGATCTAAAAATCGCAATTGAGTGTATAGTCAAATATTCTGGAATGAACATGCGCACCTTTTTTGGATTGTCGTAATTATGTCCTCACTAGAACTCCTGTGATGTTCCTCCAGAACAATTTCTTGCGAACGTATTGAGGTATTTCCATTTGGTGATGTCATACCAAATCAACACACTCCTAAAGGGTACTGTAAAATTGAACTAACCGTATTAGGATGACCATAAACATAAAGGTCAACGGAGTTGTTGATGAACCAACAATAACGCAAATTTGCTGAGTTGTTTACTTAACACCAAAACCCACCAAAATCTGATTTGTAATATTGCTATCCAGTAAACTGCCATTGAAACGTTAAAATGAATAAAGGTGCTCGAAGAGGAGCTAAGATTATGAAGGTGTTAGTGACGAGTCGGGAAAGGAAGTTAGCAGACCGGGAACTAAAGCGGAGGATGAAATTGTTAGATATGGAAGTACGTGTGCTGATCCGTATGAAGCAGATAGCACAGGGAAGGTTGTTTGCTGCGAGGGGAGAAGAATCAAATAGCGGAAATTAACCGGAAGAGGAATGGCTAATGATAATGAGGGCAGAAGAAAGTAAAAACTAAAACTGTATAGACTAAACTTAAACTATTATCATCATCATATCATCATCGCATCATCATCGTTATCGTGTTGTATATTTGTGCCTTAGAATTTAGTTTATTGTGGTTTCGCGACAACTTTCCGCACCGGGCTAACATGACCCGTTCCGTCGTCCGTGACCAAAAAAGCAAGATAGATCGCGGGAACCGATGGGCCAGCGTGCGTGCCCATGTAACATTCCCAATGACCCTCTGATTGTCCGGGGGAACTAATATACACATAAATATTAGCTGACAGCGACCGGGCAATCATCCGTAGGTCGGTCGAACTCAGCTCGGTAACGTCCTCGGTCGATTCACTCGAACGAACACCATCGGGGAGATCAAACAAATAACGGTCTGGTCCTAATTTTCGCAGGCGTTTCACCCAGTCCTCGATAATTCCGCAAGAGTTGCGGGCACCCGTTAGAACTACTGATAGAGCAGAGCACACGCAGTTGTACCTATGATGACCAGTACGCAGAGTCTCGATTCGGAACTGGGTAACGTCAAGAGACTCGGAACTGAAACAATACGGTTACTTAATTATCATTGTATTTAAACGTAGTACGTGCAATATACTATAATACTCACTTTTTGAACGCTGGAGAGAGCGGGTGGGTACCGTTAGAAGGTATCCCCAATCGTTCGAACGGTCCTACGAACGGTCCTAAGAACGGCGACACGCGGTCCTACGAACGGCGACACGCTGTTGGCACTTCCGACAGCTCGCCACCACCTTCCTGCAGAATTGTCGTAACCGCTCGACGTGGTACTTCGTGCGGATAAAACTTTCCAGCTGTAAACGATCAGGGTGATCTCTCTCTTGATGTTCCATAATCAAAGTAGGGAGCGCGTCTTCGCTATGGAGGACTCGTCTTCCATCTCGGTAGAGTTTCCCATCGCGAATTGTGAATAGTCGAAGCTTTGTTCGGAAATGTCGTTCTTTGCGAGTAAGAAGCTTTGAAGATGTCATGGAGAGCTTTTTGTAGTGTAGTAACTTGTTATATTCATTGACATCCATCATAACTGAAAGAAAACAGAGTTTTACAAAATTCGTATTTTTGGCCAAATCTGAAAATTTTTACAAGTTGGGACCGAAAATTTGTCCACCCCCCCCCCGATTTTTTGAAGCCGATATGGCTGAACCAAGCTGGGGTCACCATCACCCTAGGGCAGCCCTAAGCTATTTATAAACCAGGATTGGTAGTGCCAGCTTTACCCAGTCCGGAGCTATTAACACTTATGAGGGGAAAAAGTGATAATTTTGGGGAAAAATCCGAAATTCGCAATTTTGGAGTTTAATTAACACTAGTCATACTAGGGTGCAATAAGGCCCTGAACCTACGCTTGATTCGGCGGAATACGAACCATACCCCCCAAACCACCCTAAGTAAACAAAAGACCCGGAAACACATAATTCGTAAAGCAACTAAGTATATGTCGACTTGCCGGCCAATTTGAACTTTATGCTTGTTACGGACGTACGGCGCAACCGGACCGTAACCCTACAGCACATAAGCGGACATGCTGACGGTACCCTAGGAATTCCCCTATGTAAACAAATTGCACGTGAGAACAGAAAAATCCGGAGTTCGCATATATGTAAATTTGGCAGCCATCTTGACTGATATCTATTAGGTAAGTTCGGTATTCGACACGTTGAAGTTTTATGGCATTGGTATGACGGAATGTAAACAAAAGAGCCAATAGCCTTATGGCAAGTGGAAACGTGGTGCAATAATGACGGTTATTTGGTTTGAGTAAACAAACTGTTTGCTCGGCTCAGTATAAAAGCGGCTTACACTATAAGCGCAGCGCAGAAGTTGCAAATCGTGAACGAGTTAATTATCGATTGTTTGGCATAGTTTGCCGGTATTATTGAGCGAGAGGCTCTGGTTAATCGTTACTAAGCGTCGTTGCGTTTAACTTTGCCGGAGCGATTGAGCGAGAAGCTCTGAATAGTCGCTGTTACAGAATTAGAGTTATTTGGCTAAGTTTTGCCTGATTTGATTGAGCGAGAAGCTCTGAGTAGTCTTTGCGGTTCGGTTACGTTACTGATCACCGAACGCTGTTGCAAGTGAGCGAAAGGCTCTGGAACTTGCGTTATTCGATCGAGCAAGCGGCTCGGATTAGTTATAGTTGGCAGAGTTGCCTGTACCGTTGAGCATTGAGCTCGGATTGGGGTCTAGCGTGTTTAAAATCGCTAGACGGTTAGTTAGGTAATAGAGCGATCGCTCTGATAGTTTGCGGGATTACCGACGTTTATAGCGGGTAGATAAGCGTGTAGAATCGTATCGTTCCGCGGGAATTTGGTTAAACGTAGAGTTTGTTGTGCTTAAGGATTACCAGTCAGTACTCTGAGTAGTTCTTAAGTGTATTCTAGTTAGTGCTGTAAACTGGTACTATAGTTGGATTACCATTGTATAGTTTGATTGTTTGTTGTTATATTTACTATTATTCCGTTAGTTACTTACGTATTTGGTTTATTAATTGAATAGTTGCACTAACTGTTTTGATCAAGCCGGAAGAGCAAATAAACGGGCAAATAACAAGAACGAACCACCAAATAAAAACCTTTCGAATTGTGAGATCTGGGCGCTAGTTCCCGTTCTAGGCTGCCTAATAAAGTTCAGAATCTTACAGGTACCTTTTCATCGGGTTCAGTAGTCCTTTGCAAAGTTCAATCTGTTTCAACGATCTTTTTTCTCAAAAAGATTGCTTTTTCTTCTATTTCTATTTTTTTCTTCTATGTCTCCAAAAATTATTGGTTGAACATTAGCCCTATTCTCACTTTCAAAGCTCATTAAAAAACTTTCTAGCCCCCCCCCCTGTTAATTAAAACAATCCTACCGACTGTTGCATCAATCCAACAATCGACATATATTTTGGAAAAGCAAATCCATAATTGCTACCTGAGTACATTATATGATGACATCATAATAATTAGACATACCAAATTATAGACTTTACAACAAAAATATGTTCAATTAACCTAAAATTGAAACACCCTGTTTCCAAATTATATATTTTACCGAATCTAGCTATGCTTCTCGGGCCACAGCTTTGCCTCAGCGGCTCGTGGGACTTCATATGAATATATCGCAACCTCAAAAACACATATCATACTATTTTCTTTTTCGGATTAACATGATTTATAAGCAAATTTATATTGCAATAGAAACGCTATTTCAGAAAAAAAGTGAAAACAGCCAATCAGCCAATCCGAAAACTCTACTAAAAATTTCTCAGTCCAAATTTATACCAATAAATTCTCCATAATCTGATACGTCGGAAATTTTCACTAGCACTGTTTTATAGATATATTTCCCAAAATTTTGTAAAATACGGCTTGCACATGTTCTTAGAAAAACAGGTCATTTCATACTATTGACGGAGAAAGTAAAATATGACCAAACGGCTGCGTTAAATGTATTTCACTAAATTTGTTCTGCAGACTGAATTGTCTTCCAAATTCTTAGGCAATTAGTATTTTATCTTGAATTTCGGTTTTTTGTTGGATCTTATCAAGTCAAAAAAGTTCTGATATGACGCGTTGCGACATTTTTTTGGGCAACCTGAATTGTTATCTTGGAAAAAATGCTTTGATTTTTATACTTTCATTGAAAACATAATAATCAGTCTGGACGCAAAACAGAGCGTTACGAAAACTCTTTCAATATTTTTTACAACTCAGCTTGAGAATCAATGAGGCCCAAAAATTTTTTGAACGACGTTTTTCATTTTCGAGGAACAATTTACAAAATTTCCGTTGCATTATCGGGTTTCAAATAATAGGATATCTTTTTATCTCAACCTAGCTGTTTCACGAGGTTCCAGATTTCTCACAAGACACACTGTCATTCTTTTGTCATATTAGAGTGTGAAGTTCTTCAGCGTGAGATTAGTTGGTATTAACAGAAAACCTCCATGATAAGCAATTCAGCAGAACTCGAGCTGGTTGATGAATTTGGGATAATCGATTTCAAACAACTGTACAAAAACATTTTGTTATATACATACAGAAACAACTTGCATGTCGTAACTTGTATTTGCTACGCCGAATAGAGGACAAATTCTTTCAACCCAATTCAGCATATAAATCCTGAAAACAAGCAATCAGATGTATATTTTCTTTTCCTAATCTGAAATTTTCCTAATCTCAAAAGCGATGACAGATTTTCATATTTAGATTCACTGACGTTTAGATTAACTGTTTGATTTAAACGTTTAGATTAACTGACGTTAACTGAGTCAGTCCGGTGAAAACTGAGATCTTCAGGATCACAGAGAGAAAAAATTGCTTATAATGGTTTTTGAAATAATCGTTGACAAAATTAATTGTTCTTCAAACAGCCCGAAGAAAACGAAGCAATTTTTATTTCGGTTTTTCTCCGCTAGATTAGTAACAATCTGCCAATCATATAAATTGAAACATAGCAATCAGAACATGGTCATTCTTGAACAGCGCAATTGAGAAGCAGTTAAAAAGTGTTTCTGTTTCTGGGTTTGAATTTTTGGAAAAAAGTGCAGTGCAAAATTGTACGTGCTCTAAAAAATTATAAGATTTGCATGTCATTGGTATCCAATTTTCAGTGAACCAGAACTTAATCTGACAGACTATTCTTTGTCCTGAAATGGTTTTTTTGAAAACCGCAGAGAACAGACAGGAGAAAAGTTGTACTCGCTGCTTTGAAAAACTTAAAGTCAGAAGGAAAATTGTTTTCCCTCAAAAACAGTTGTCAGTTAGAAGAACTTCTGTTTCCTGAAAACACATTTTTCAAAATCTTATCTTAAGCAGAAAAAAAGTTTAAACCCCAACAATTTAAACTATCTTCTTCCACTAAAATATCTACTGTTTTTAAAAACAGACCATGGCTTAGACATTTTCAATAGTTTTTCATTACAAACAGCAGAGATCACGACAAAATTCACCATGAATTTTGCCAAATCAGGAGTCCCATAATTGATTTTGTGAAAAATAAATATGGGAAAGCACCTAATTTAGCTGATAAATTTTTCCATCCAACTTATATTCAAAACCAGTTTTTCATGATGCCAAATAGAAACACACCATTTTTGCAGAAATAAATGATAAAATCAACAATTTTTTCTGGGTTCTTGAAAAACCTAATCGGAAAGTTTTTGTTTTTATAAAAACTCAAGGAAATTCGAGATTTCACACTCTTCCCTCTACCAGAATCCTTTGCCCAACGCAACTGAGTACAATTTTTTTTTGAAATCATCAAAATATTGAAAAATGTTCTGAACTTCTATTTTTGTTTGAAGAGATGCCAGACGTTGTTGAGGTTGATGTCAGGTATTTTTCATATCTATAGCACATTGTTAGTGCCACAGTATTAACAGTTACGGAGCCCAAAATGCCCGAACATAAATGAAAAGCAAATTATTTTTGCTTCCATATAACTGATCTTGGCAATCCGTTCAAAGAATTCCCCACTATTACGAAAGAAAACAGATCTAAATCCCTAATTTCAGGGCAAAATGTAAATTGTGTTTCTTGACAACATCGAACTGCCAGTCCTTGGGATCTTAGGGCAAGCTTCAAGGGATCTGCAAACTTTTTTATCGTAAGAACTCAAAAAGCAAAGAAGTTTTCATGATTTTTAACTAAATAGTTGCAATTTGTAATCAATATTTAGGTCCTGATAAGTTACCAGTTAAAGTCTTACAAAGTTATTGAGACTTTCTGATCTACAAAGTAAAACAAACACGCGTTTCTTCTGTCCACTAAATTTCAGGTTGGGATCATTGCTCAAAATGACTTATGAAAACACCCAGACACATAAACATCTCCTCTGATCCAGACTTCGACTCGATCAATTTGTTGATGCGTTCTAATGCTTTGTGAAAAGTCTTTATTCAACCACCCATCGCAACCAAAATGCGACATGATCCAGACTTTCTCTCGTACACATTATGAATAGAATCAGGCAGACGGAAAAAACTATGATCCAGAATTTGTCGCGTTCGCGTTCAAAGAAAAGATAAGGAAGAAGACGCAATTATTTTCTGAAAGATGAGGCTGTCGATGTATTTTGTTAGCTTTCATCCTCTTTTTTTTGAGGTAAAATGGATTTTGTAAGCATGGTCTTGGACAGAAGAGAGAGCTCATGAAATCAGATTAAATAGCATAGACACTAAAAATGAGGCAGTTTTCTGTAACCTTTTTTATGTTTATTTTGTTTAGCAAATATCGTGTGCAAAACTCCTAACGCAAACTAAACACAAATAAATGAAACAAACAGGGTTCATGTGCTTGGTATAAAACAACGAAACAAATTATATTATCGTACTGATTGAAGTTTTTGTTTGCCCCTCATGTACTAGAAAGAGATAGGTTCAATAAATTAAAAAGTAATCAACAAGCAAAATGCTCTTGGTTCAGATGAAATCTTTCGTGCATGATAAATTTATGAGCTTTTTCTGAAGTAACGGCTGGTAATACCAACTTCATGCTCCACACAAGGTTGCAGAGCTTGTGAATTCAGTATCTGATTAGACTGCTCTTTCTGTCAAGCTACTTTTTCCATAGATGAAGAAAGGAGCCGAATTCGATCATCCATCTCTACCTTTCCTTTTCCGTTTTTTTTTCCAGTTGCGTCCTCCATCCCCCAACCCCAGTTTAAGAGCACGTGCCAATACATAATATATCCTTTTGTAAAAAATATGACACGTCCATCTGGGGTTCAAATAAAATGCACCCACTAAAAGTTATAGGGAACACACGGAAAATAACCGATTTCCCTCTTAGTACAGTATCAATGGCAGAGCCGGATCGAGCTTGGGCGGTGAAATTTTGTAAGGAATCGGTGAACTTCGGTGAAAAAAAATAATTTTCACCGCATATTTCTTACATCCTTTTCGGTGAATCCGGTGAATTATTTATTTTCACCGCGTTTTCGGTATTTTTACAGGAAAAGCACTTACATACACGGGCTCGACTGCACTACCTCCTGCATGACTTCAATGCATTATTCCTGCATTATTCCACTTCGCCAATTGTCACTTACTTCTTTGCTATTTCTTGTGAATTTAAGTAAACGTTTTAAAACAAAGGCGGTGAATTTTTGTAAGACAATTGGTGAAATGCAGTTAATTAGCATTTTTTTCACCGCTTTCTCTGCATTTCTTACATAAATTTGCAACACAAGTCAATGCGGTGAACTTTAGTAAGAAATTCGGTGAATTTCGCGGTGACTTTTGTAAGAAATGCGATGAAATGCGGTGAAACATTTTAATTCACCGCGTTCTCGGCAATCACCGCATTTCCTACAAAAATTCACCGCATTCACCTCATTTCTTACAAAAATGCAACCGAAAACCTCAACCCGGGAGGTGAGGCTGTTGCATTCTTCAGATCGCATCTGGCATATACAATTCCCCAATCACTATTTCACTAACTCCGCCGGTTCCTAGCCCAGGCTTAAAAGGAATGAGGGAAAACAAAATAAAAGACAAGAAAAATCTCTAAACGTGCGTCTTTACTTTGTCTGGAGAGTTCTCCGATACTTGAGAGTTGCCATGCTGTATTATTTTTTCTCGTACTGATTGAACCTTGAACATGAAACTTGGCCATAGAATGGCATCATATTAAACTTGGGCAGGGGGCACAAATTGATAAGAGTCAAAATTATTATATTTGGATCTTTTCTGTTTGAGCCCCCCAGCGCGTTATGGGATCTATTCTGTCCCCCTCCCCCCAGTGTTTTTTATGACCCCCAGTTACAGATTATATGTTGTTATATAGCACGTTACTATGTAAGAAAATTGGGGTCTTTCCCATTATAGTCCCCCCCATGAAATTATAGCCCCCCATTATGGTATAATTACCATGATTGGGGGGGGGGGGGGGGGGGGGCTATGGGTTATCTGACCACTAAGCTGGGGGGCTATAATGGGAAAGACCCGAAAATTGCACGTGAGCTTGGGGGTCATAAAAGATTTATGCTCACTAAGCGGGGGGGGGGGGGGGCAAAACAGAATAGATCCGCGTTATGCACCCCCGAATTACAGAGCAGGTGTCATTGCACAGTACCTCATTATGGAAAAATATGGCACGTGCATCTGGGGGTACAAATAATATGCACCGAAATAATACGCACAAATAATATGCACCCACTGAGCTGGGGGGCACAAACTGGAAAGATCCTATATTTCATCTAGGATATTTTGAGCACTTGTAAATAGAATATCGAATGAGTATCTAAAACTATTGCACGTGCGTCCTTTGGCGTGCAATTAATATGCACCCAACGAGCTAGGGGGTGGGAGAAGGACACAAACGGAAAAAGTCCATAATTTGATTGAGGCCACCATGAAGTTGTAGTGCCTCATTGGAATATATTTGCGGACAAAAATGGGGGGGGGGGGGGGGCTTTACGTTATCCGCGCAACAAGTTGGCGGAGATGGGGAGAGGGAGGGGTGGAATTGCGCAAACTTCAACGATCTAACTTTAATGTCATTTTCAATGGGAGAACAATAGTGAGACAACAATGGGATAACTCAACTTCAAGTTGTTTTGTGATGAATTTGCAGGCGCAACATGATTTATGAG
>NC_134475.1:64981183-65086739 GCF_964194025.1 Convolutriloba macropyga
TAACTAATTGACCCAGAAGTTCTTATTACATTTTTTAAAAACGATTGACTTTTTTGAGAAACATTTGACGAAATCGCAAAACTTGACGTTTTATATCACTTATGGGAAATTTTCCTGATTCGTGGCCAACGTTAGCCTAACTCACTCTTGTTATATCACTTGAGCAACCTAGAAATTGTAGTATAGAAATAAGACTAATTTTTACATAAAAACGATCAAAAACTTAGCGTTTCCAATCTACACCTGTTTTATGTAACAATTTTATAAGAATTGAATCAAAAGAAAAATCTCGGGTTTATATAACATTTTCATGGATAGGAGGCACTACCAATACAGTATGGGAAACCCTGAACAACTCTTGGACCTAGAAGGTCGTATTAAATTTTTTAAAATACGACTGACTTTTTGAGAAACATCTGACGAATAAGCAAAACTTGACGTTATAAATCACTTATGGGAAATTTTCTCGATTCATGTCCAATGTTAGCCTAACGCACGCTTTTTATATCACCTTGAGCACCCTAGACTTAGTAGTAAAGAAATGAGACTAATTTTTACATAAAAGTTATATATGACTTATGGAAATTTTCTCGATTCATGTCCAACGTTAGCCTAACGCACGATTGTTATATCACCTTGAGCACCCTAGACTTAGTAGTAAAGAAATGAGACTAATTTTTACATAAAAGTTATATATGACTTATGGGAAATTTTTTTATTCCATAGCCACCGTTAGCATAGCACCCGGTTGTTAAATCACTTTGAGCGGCCAAGACGCATTAGTGGAAAAAATGAGAGCAATTTTTTACATATAAAACTCTTATGGATAGGAGGAACTACCAGAATTGTATGGGTAACAATGAGCAACTCCTTAGCCCGGATGGTCCTAATATATTTCTGAAATACGATTGACTTTATGAGAAACAATTGACAAAAATGAAAAAACTTGGAGTTATCAATAAATTATGGGACATTTGCTCATTTCATAGCCAACGGTAGCTTAAGACACGGTTTTTATATCGCTTTGGGTAGCCTAGACCCAGTAGTAAAGAGATGAGAGCCTTTTTACATAACACGGTAGAAAAAATTGCGTTTCTGTCCTACACGTTTTTTTATGTCTCATATTTTCAAGCATTGACTCAGAAGGAAAATCTCCGGGTGTTTTACAATCTTTGTGGATAGGAGGAACTACCAAAATTGTATGGGTAAGTTTGAACAACTCCTTAACCCAGAGATTTTTGAAATACCATTGACTTTTTGAGAAACAATTGACGAAAATGAAAAAAGTTATATATAAATTTTGGGATGTTTCCATATTCCATAGCTATTGTTAGCCTACAAAACGTGTGTTATATTTCTTTTAGTGGCCTAGACCCAGTAGTAAATAAATGAGAGAAATTTTTACAGGTGGAGGTGGGTGGACGGGGGTTGCGGTGAGGGTGGGTGGGGTTTGACTGGGCTGCCTTTCAGAATGATTTTAAATCACCCAAATAGTTACAGGGAGTCCGTTACGTAGAGACTAGTAATAGTTAGAGGTCTCATAAAAAGTAATGCCCTCAGGTCTTTAACTGTTTATCCTGTTCTGTTTTACGAAAGGTTAAAAGCGGAAAATAAAAGTGGAAATCCGACCTCCACGTTTTTTATAAGACAAATTTACAAATTTTCAAGCTTTGACCCGGAAGGAAAACCACCGGATGTTTTAACACCTTTTTTGAGATGGGGAACTGCCAAAATAGTATGATTAGCACTGAACAACTCCCTGTCCCAGACGATTCTATTATATTTTTTAAATACGATTGACTTTTTTTAAGAATAATTTGACGAAATTGCGAAACTTGAAGTTATATATCAATTTTAGGACATTTCTGATTCCATAGCTAACATTAGCCTAAAACACGCGTGTTATATCATTTAGAGCGGCCTAGAAACAGTACCAAAAAATGAGAGCAGTTTTTTCATAAAAAGCTGTCGATCAGTTTTTCTTTCCGACCTACACGTTTCTCAAATTTTCAAGCTTTGACCCAGACGGAAAAACTTTGTGTGTCTTACCTTCCTTTTTGATAGGACGAACTTCCAAAATAACATGCGTAAAATTGAACAACTCTTTGACCCAGACGACGCTATTATATTTTAAATCATTTTTTGATAAACAACTAAGGAAATTTCAAAACTTGAAGTTATGTATCACTTATGGGAAAGAGAAAATTTCTGATTCAATAGCCACAGTTAGATTAACACGCGCTTGCTATTTCGCTTTGAGCAGCCTAGAGCTAGTAGTGAAGAAATGAGAGCAATTTTTACAAAACATTCGAAAAATTTGCATTTCCGACCTAAATGTTTTTTATCTATCAATTTTTTTCAAGCATTGACCCAGAGAGAAAATCTCTGGGTGTTCTGGCATCCTTATAGATAGGAAGAAATAACAGAATAGTATTAGGGACATCGAACAACTCGTTGGCCCAGAGTTTCACATCATACTTTTAAAATACTATCGATTTTTTGAGAAACAATTCAATTAATTGCAAAAATTGACGTTATAAATCGCTTTTGTAAATTCCTTTATCATAGCCAACGTCATCTTAACGCACGCCTGTGTTGTCACTTTGATCCGCCGAGACACAATAGTACACACATGAGAAGAACTTTTACAAAAAAAAACTTGCTTCTGAGTTTCTGAACAACACATTCCGTATAAACCATTTTTTGAAGTATCGACCCAAAGCAACCATGGTCAACCATGTTTTCTCCTATTAAAAGTTGGGGTCAAAAGCGAACAAGGTGTTTCACGGTTTTTAAGCGCAGAAATAGCGGAATAACAGCGGAAAAGTAAAAATTAAAAGGGGGACATTTGGTTTAAGTGTAGCATTAACAGTGAACGATTCAATATTACGGTTGAGTTTTTCACCGTTAAAACGAAATGATCACTTTTAATTTCATCGTTTAATCGAAATGTCTACTTTTAATACTACTTTTAATTTTCGCTTTTCCACCGTTATTCCTCTGTTTCCTGGAAAAATCTAAATTGTCCAATTTTTCCACTCTTTCCAACGATTTTGAATTGTGGCGTCTAGGATTGGCATCAATTGGCATAGGATTCAGCCGACCACAAATATTCCCCCAGGTTTACTGTCGATCTATATTAGTCAAGCAGTAAATATAGAACAGGTCGCTTACAGAGTTCGCACTACTGTGGTCTTCAATGGATGCCGGTGTTCTCCTCAAAACCCCTGTAATGAGGGAAAACTTTCATTTTGAGATACTGGCATCGCGAGATCTACGATAGGCGTCAGTGACCGTAACTCTCGAACGCTGAATCTCGAAATTCAAGTATCTTCAAGTTTCAAGTATTTTCAACTTTTGATTTTATTTTTCTCTTTTTAGTTTTTAATCCAGATGAGAAAAACTATAGGGTTCTCACATACATAAGATGTTTTGTGCGCAGACAATCAAACTCTGCTCAATGCAGCTTCATAAAACAAGGAGGCTCTTTGATGTGCATTGGCACATAAAGTTCCGACCCTGCTCATCCACATTTTTGGCATATGTGTCCACCAAATTAGGAAAAGATGAAAATCCCCCAAAAATTCAAGGATTTTTCAAAGAGAAAATATCGATGAAAAATTTCAAAAAAGAATAAAGAACAAAACGATCGCCTCCAATGCAAATAACTGGATTGGAAAATGCCGCATTATTTTGTTGAGATCAGCCATTATAGAGAAAGCAAGTCAGGACGAACAACCAAAACAAAAAAAACAACAAAAACAACAAACATTTATACATCCAAAACTTAATGTCTTTTTTAAAAAAAAAATTAACGAGGTCAAAAAATTGGCTTATATTTCTAATAACAATACATTTCAAAGTAATGAAAACCATTAGATAGCAATTGAAAAATTGCAACATGACTATGATTACAAATTCTTCTATAGGGGGGCATTAAAACATGTCATTATTCATTTTTATGCGGTTGTAGAATTATAAAGAAAGCAAATCAAGACGAACAACAAAATTAAACAACAATATCAACAAACATTAATTACATCTAAAATTTACCTCCAATTAAAAAAAACAATTTTTTGAAAAGTTAATTATAGCGTCAGATAATACTAAGACTGAAAAAAATAAGTAGTTCACTAGAAAAGATATGGGACCACTCCATAACAAGGCTTGGTTACAATTTGACAAAAAGAACAAAAAACAGCAAAATTAAAATTGCTCTATATCTTTAACATAGCTGGCAGATTGCCAGCAAATAGCTGCAATAATATTGCAAATCTGCAGTATCAAAAAAAGGTGAAAAAGACAGACTAAAAATATTCGTCTTTTCATTGTCGGCTGATATGTTAAAATTGATTAAAAATCTGTATAAATTTTTGCTGCCTCTATTAGCTGCTCTCTAATAACCTTCATTTAGAGTGTCACACACCCATTTGACCCCAAATCTTTGAATTAAAGTAAATAAAAAATATTTTCAAAATGGAGAAGTCATTTTTGTGCGTGAGGTAAGTCAAGTGTGACCAAAATAATAATCACGCAAATAAACAAAAAATCTCGCTCCACTAAGAGCGAAAAATGACGTCACGCACGCTTTTCAGTTGAAATTGCATGAACAAAAGAACAAAAAGTAGATTTGAAGTGGTTGTGACGTCATATGGTTGTAACAAAAATCGCGACCACGAAATAAAATAAAAACAAGAGAAGGCCAATAAAAGCCCCAGCTATCGCTGTGCGGCTAATAGAAAACATTTAATTTCAGAGTAGTGAAACCCATAAGATATCAATAGCAATCATCCGACATGTTTATGATCACATAAGCCTCTATAGCAGGTCATTAGGACCTGACATTAGCCAATGTTTTCTTCGTCCCTAGGGAGCGATTCAGACATGTAGTTACTCAGAATATGTCTTACGTCTACAAAAATAACGTCAAATATAGACAGATATAAAAAAATTATTATACTTTCTTTTTTTTGCAAAAACCCTTGTCTAAGCCAGTAAATTTCTAGGTTTGTACACTTGCACCCTTTCTCAACAACAATATTGTCTTATTTGACCTGTAAACAACAAGACTAGATAACAAAAGGACAAAGAAGAACAAGAATGAAAAGTTAAAAATATCAGGCTATAATAAAGGCTAATTTATTTCGCCACAAAAAATCATTGACAACTGTCATTATCCAGGAAAGTTCAAACGACTAAAAAGACAATATAAAAAGGACAGCTAAATACAAATGCACAAAAAGTTCAATAAATTTTTGGAGAAAGGGGGTGTCGTTGCGGATATAACCACAATATATGCCTTTAAAGAGCTTTATATGTTCAATTTCGCCTTGCTTTGAACGTCAACAGTGCAAAATAACCTTTCAATAAAAATGATAAAAGCGAGAAAACACCGTGAAAAATGGCCCATTGACTAAAAAACCAAAATTGAATTCTAGCTGTGTCAAAGCTAGAAAACAATAATTTAACAGGAAAAACCGCACAAAAGATTAAAATTTAATTCGGTAGAAGTTAGAGGAAGAAGAAGCACTCGTTCTTTGCTCGCATTAAGCCACAACTTGACCAGTTTAAAAGAAAACTAGCGGCAAACTTAACAATTTTGAAAGCAAAAGAACCATAATCTTTCGATTAAAGAAACTAGATACATTAATTTGAAAACGCACAGGATGCCAATTGGACCTATCAACAGTGAGCTTTGATCTGATTTGTTCTTTTCTTTAATCAACATAAAAAAATGATTTTTTTAAAAAAGAGACCGACTGATTACAATCCGAAATATTTTAGGATTCTAACAGGCCAAGGTTGGGCCAACACCGGCCTTGCTATTGCTGTTTGTCCATTAAGAACATCCAATTATATCGAATATCATCGATCTACATAATTTGTCAGTTAAATTTTAAAACTAAATGCTGTAATTTTGATAATCATAGAGTAAAGTTAGCAAAAAACGTCTTAGTTTTAATTCCAGACTAATCTCAATGGAAATGGAAGTAGAACTAGTTCCTTTTGTAGCTTGCAAACATTGTGTTAGTTGTCATTTGTTTTGATTGTGTACTTTGGGTAAATTTAATCAATTAAAATTGACTATAGGAGCTTACTTCGGGCAATTTTTGATGAACAAGGCGGAGTTTTCAAATATTTAGAAGAATTAAAGCAGAATAGTCAAAAAAACTTTCGTCTTTAAAATCAAATTCAACAGTAATCTTCTCAACAATTTTTACATAACTCAGGCTACCGCGATAACTCACTCTAGAAAACGAAGTTCAAAAGAATCTTTTTAATTCAATTTTCTACGCTGGACCTGCTTAAAGTGAACAATAATAATAGAGTTATAGAACAAAACAAGGAATTGAACAAAAGTGTGGAGGTTAAGAGTAATTGAAAAACTAGCACATAACAGTCTGAGATTGTATTGATTTAAAATAAAGCTAACTCTGGTTTAAAAATTTTGTCTCATCTTTGGACTTTTTTTGGACTCTTTGGAGAATACTTCTCCCGAAACAATGATAGAAGTTTGATCAGTTGTTTTTTGAGCTACTTTAATCAGCGAGTTGTATTTGATAACTGAAACATATTCTTTAGTGTTTATGAAATCAAAATAGCAAGTGATCAACGATGTGAAGAAAAAAATTCGTATTAGTAGAAAGAACTGTTTCTGAAAACTGTTTTATTGGTGTTTTTTGTTCTAACCACAGCTGGTTTAATGAGTTATGTTTACGAAAAGACAAATTAACTAAAAATTTCATTGCATGTTAATGCAATACTCTCATCCGAAGTTTAAAAAAGTAATAAATGATTAATCTTTGTTGAGTTCCTGAATCAGAGGACCATTTATGCATGTCACTATGGGCGCTTGAACAAGTTAGTTGATAAGCAGAATTTAATTAGTTATACTTCTTCATCTTAAGCCTGAATTAGCTCTTCAGGCACTTCTCCTGTTCTCCTATATTGTTTTCAATGCCACTCGCAGTGTCCATCGGGATAGCATGTGCCACCTTTTCCACACTCTTTGTCCTTGCCAGTGCACTCGGTACACTTAAGTCTTTCAGGATGACAATGTAGTCCACCTGTAATTGAAATAGCTTCCTTTGATAGAAATGTTTGTTTTTGATAAGAAACAAATATATCATATAACAAAGATATCATCAAAGTCCAATTTTCCCAAAAATATTAGAGAAAATTGTCAAAAAATGATATTCACCTATATCACTGCAAACATTAGTGGTTGTTGTTATGAAAGTAAAAGGGAAACTATTAATTCGGCAACATAGCTAAGACGTTGGAGCATAACGCCAATTCGATTGAGAAAATTTTAAAAATAAATCAGTGAACTTGGGTATCACAATTTTTCAATTGAAAAAACCAACTTGACATTGTTCTAATGTTGACAAATAAAATAATATCAAAGTCTCTTCAAAATAATTAAATTTCACTGGATCTGTTTTGTCTGACCCATAGTTTAATATTGGGTCTGTTCTCGCTGGTCTTTCCATCATTCTGCATGATTGGTCTGGATCATCTGTCCGTGATTAAAGTCTATATTACCCATCCTTCCTCAATCTATTTTTTTTATTTTTAGACAAAAATAGTTACTTTGAGAAAATCTGCAGGGATGAACATCGTCACAACCAGGCATGCAGAAACCACCGAGAACATGAAGATTGCATTTCTCGTAATAGGGACACTCCTTTGTGTGCTTGCAGTAGCCCCCCGCATCTGTTTGCTGATCAAATATCATCAAACAAACAGCAAACAGAAGAAACCAGCTAACCTAAACAGTCGTTGTCAAATGATAATAATTTAAAAAATGCCGAGGTTGAGGTGTCATCCACAGGTGACCACTGATCAGACCGTGCCATACGAAAGTAACCTCTGATCAAACTATCTAAGACCAAAGTGTATACTGATCAGACTGAAATGCGCTCGAAACACAGTGCGCTGGAGTGCGTTCGAAGTTCTCTGATCAGATCTCGTCAGACGCAAATGACCGTTGATCTAACCGAAAACAGATATTTATCAAAACTATTGTGCAACCATAGCCTTGATCAAACCCAGAATATTGTCCAGACGGTTGTGCGCTCAAAAGTTAATCTGATCAGGCTATTATGTTCTCAAAAGCCACTCCTGGTCAGATCCTGTGGTCGAACTCACCGCTCATCAGACGCAACTGCGCTCGAAATAGTCTGATCAGGGGTTAGTTGTCACTAAGAACGAATCTCAATCTTCATTTTGCTATGATCAAATCATTTAAAAAATATTTGCAGAGATAAATTCATCTGAGGAAAAGCCAAATCCAAAAGTTTTACCAATGAAAAGCGTCGCAGTGCAATATTAATTGAAACATTGCTTAGAACTGCTTTATAACGCTTTATGCTTACGAATCTCAAGCTTGAAAAGACCAAGTGATTTCGATAATTTCGTTTGGAATTATGAACATTTGGTTTCAGTACGTGTTTAATTATCACTGATTCCTCATCTTGCTCGTATTGCATTGAAAATCATTGTATCAAATATCATTGTAAATCGTAACATACTGGCCTCCTTGAACTGGTCAAGGTTCAACTTTATTAAGGTTTTTTGTTTAAGCAGTCGACTTCGTTAAATAGTATTTCTCAGCAACCCATCAAAACTTATTCATACCTTCTCATAATCAATCAGTTCTTGTTTGCCAATTGTGTACTGTTGTAATTTACGTTTTCTTGCTGTCATTCCTCGTCTGTATACTCTGTTGTTCAGTCTTCATCTGTGTCATCTTCCTTGTCAGATCTTAATAATGGCAGATCTTATGTCAGATCTTATGTCAATATCGCCTTTCACTGAAAAGACAAGCCTGTTGATTTGTCGAATAAATAGTCCAGATGATGTCTCAAGTTCAACAGCCTGAGCTATTTTATCATTTTATCAAAGACCTTTGTTATTCGTCACATCGGCCACAGAGTGGTTGGTGGGTTCTCTTCCTTGATTATTACTACATCATTGATGTCAATAATTGTTTTTCTCATTTGCCAATTTTTCCGGTGCTCTAAATTTGACAAACATTCTGTTGACCACTTCATCCAAAAGTTTCTGATAACATTGTCCTCTTCTTCTGTCGTTTCAATGAAAATGTTTCTTCTCCTGTTTTTTTGGTTCAGGCAATGCTGTGATTGGTCGTCCTATCAAAATGTGTCCTGGTGTAAGTGCTAAGGAATCATTGGCATCATTTGAAATGGACGTAAGAGACCTTGAATTTAAGATTGCTCCAATACGTGTCAGAAATAATGTGAAGTCATTGAAAAACAGTTTTGTTCCTCCAAAGCTGAGGTACATGTGACCTTTCAAAGATTTGACAGCGGTTTTCCATAGTCCTCCGAATTTCCGTGTGCTTGGCGGAATAGTGAGCCAAGTAATATTGTTCTCTTTGCCGAAAGTTGATGTCAAATCTTCAAACTCGTGAGTAGCTAAGGCATGTCGAAACTCCAACTCTCCCTTGGTGCCAATTAAATTTGTCGAATTTTCGCTGTACATTTCATCAGGAATACATCGATAAGATACCAATCCTTTAATGGCTGCAAGACAGTCGTCTTTTGTCACAGACACAACTGGCTCTATGTGAACTACCTTTGTACTGAAGCAATTGAAAATTGCAACGTATGTTTTCAAAAGCGTTCGAGTTCCATTTTGTGTGTAGAACGGTCCACAATAGTCGAAACCACAATGACTGAAATGAGTCGTTCTCGAGGTAGATCTCCCATCTGAGGAAGGATCTTACAATTTGGGATCAAAACGGATACATTGTTTGCATCTGTATAAGACGCCTTTCACTACACAAAGTTCTCCAGGTATCCAAATAGACCGTCAAAGCGTGTATAACGTCAGCTGAGGTCTTCCGTGAAGATTTTTGTCGTGTGCTTCTCGAATTAGCGCTTCAGTGATTGGCAATTTCCTTGGAATAAGAATTGGAATTTTTTGGTCGATAGTGTAAGGTGAATTGACTGGGCGTCCTCCAAACCGAATCAACTCATTTTCTTCATCAAAAAATGTGAGAGGTTGTAGAGGTTGCTACTTCTAGGAAGTTTTTTTCTTCTGTGTCTCCTTTTAGTGGCTGCTTCATAAGCGTTAACGAAACATTTTGTTTCTCTGGTTTAAAAATTTTGTCTCATCTTTGGACTTTTTTTGGACTCTTTGGAGAATACTTCTCCCGAAACAATGATAGAAGTTTGATCAGTTGTTTTTTGAGCTACTTTAATCAGCGAGTTGTATTTGATAACTGAAACATATTCTTTAGTGTTTATGAAATCAAAATAGCAAGTGATCAACGATGTGAAGAAAAAAATTCGTATTAGTAGAAAGAACTGTTTCTGAAAACTGTTTTATTGGTGTTTTTTGTTCTAACCACAGCTGGTTTAATGAGTTATGTTTACGAAAAGACAAATTAACTAAAAATTTCATTGCATGTTAATGCAATACTCTCATCCGAAGTTTAAAAAAGTAATAAATGATTAATCTTTGTTGAGTTCCTGAATCAGAGGACCATTTATGCATGTCACTATGGGCGCTTGAACAAGTTAGTTGATAAGCAGAATTTAATTAGTTATACTTCTTCATCTTAAGCCTGAATTAGCTCTTCAGGCACTTCTCCTGTTCTCCTATATTGTTTTCAATGCCACTCGCAGTGTCCATCGGGATAGCATGTGCCACCTTTTCCACACTCTTTGTCCTTGCCAGTGCACTCGGTACACTTAAGTCTTTCAGGATGACAATGTAGTCCACCTGTAATTGAAATAGCTTCCTTTGATAGAAATGTTTGTTTTTGATAAGAAACAAATATATCATATAACAAAGATATCATCAAAGTCCAATTTTCCCAAAAATATTAGAGAAAATTGTCAAAAAATGATATTCACCTATATCACTGCAAACATTAGTGGTTGTTGTTATGAAAGTAAAAGGGAAACTATTAATTCGGCAACATAGCTAAGACGTTGGAGCATAACGCCAATTCGATTGAGAAAATTTTAAAAATAAATCAGTGAACTTGGGTATCACAATTTTTCAATTGAAAAAACCAACTTGACATTGTTCTAATGTTGACAAATAAAATAATATCAAAGTCTCTTCAAAATAATTAAATTTCACTGGATCTGTTTTGTCTGACCCATAGTTTAATATTGGGTCTGTTCTCGCTGGTCTTTCCATCATTCTGCATGATTGGTCTGGATCATCTGTCCGTGATTAAAGTCTATATTACCCATCCTTCCTCAATCTATTTTTTTTATTTTTAGACAAAAATAGTTACTTTGAGAAAATCTGCAGGGATGAACATCGTCACAACCAGGCATGCAGAAACCACCGAGAACATGAAGATTGCATTTCTCGTAATAGGGACACTCCTTTGTGTGCTTGCAGTAGCCCCCCGCATCTGTTTGCTGATCAAATATCATCAAACAAACAGCAAACAGAAGAAACCAGCTAACCTAAACAGTCGTTGTCAAATGATAATAATTTAAAAAATGCCGAGGTTGAGGTGTCATCCACAGGTGACCACTGATCAGACCGTGCCATACGAAAGTAACCTCTGATCAAACTATCTAAGACCAAAGTGTATACTGATCAGACTGAAATGCGCTCGAAACACAGTGCGCTGGAGTGCGTTCGAAGTTCTCTGATCAGATCTCGTCAGACGCAAATGACCGTTGATCTAACCGAAAACAGATATTTATCAAAACTATTGTGCAACCATAGCCTTGATCAAACCCAGAATATTGTCCAGACGGTTGTGCGCTCAAAAGTTAATCTGATCAGGCTATTATGTTCTCAAAAGCCACTCCTGGTCAGATCCTGTGGTCGAACTCACCGCTCATCAGACGCAACTGCGCTCGAAATAGTCTGATCAGGGGTTAGTTGTCACTAAGAACGAATCTCAATCTTCATTTTGCTATGATCAAATCATTTAAAAAATATTTGCAGAGATAAATTCATCTGAGGAAAAGCCAAATCCAAAAGTTTTACCAATGAAAAGCGTCGCAGTGCAATATTAATTGAAACATTGCTTAGAACTGCTTTATAACGCTTTATGCTTACGAATCTCAAGCTTGAAAAGACCAAGTGATTTCGATAATTTCGTTTGGAATTATGAACATTTGGTTTCAGTACGTGTTTAATTATCACTGATTCCTCATCTTGCTCGTATTGCATTGAAAATCATTGTATCAAATATCATTGTAAATCGTAACATACTGGCCTCCTTGAACTGGTCAAGGTTCAACTTTATTAAGGTTTTTTGTTTAAGCAGTCGACTTCGTTAAATAGTATTTCTCAGCAACCCATCAAAACTTATTCATACCTTCTCATAATCAATCAGTTCTTGTTTGCCAATTGTGTACTGTTGTAATTTACGTTTTCTTGCTGTCATTCCTCGTCTGTATACTCTGTTGTTCAGTCTTCATCTGTGTCATCTTCCTTGTCAGATCTTAATAATGGCAGATCTTATGTCAGATCTTATGTCAATATCGCCTTTCACTGAAAAGACAAGCCTGTTGATTTGTCGAATAAATAGTCCAGATGATGTCTCAAGTTCAACAGCCTGAGCTATTTTATCATTTTATCAAAGACCTTTGTTATTCGTCACATCGGCCACAGAGTGGTTGGTGGGTTCTCTTCCTTGATTATTACTACATCATTGATGTCAATAATTGTTTTTCTCATTTGCCAATTTTTCCGGTGCTCTAAATTTGACAAACATTCTGTTGACCACTTCATCCAAAAGTTTCTGATAACATTGTCCTCTTCTTCTGTCGTTTCAATGAAAATGTTTCTTCTCCTGTTTTTTTGGTTCAGGCAATGCTGTGATTGGTCGTCCTATCAAAATGTGTCCTGGTGTAAGTGCTAAGGAATCATTGGCATCATTTGAAATGGACGTAAGAGACCTTGAATTTAAGATTGCTCCAATACGTGTCAGAAATAATGTGAAGTCATTGAAAAACAGTTTTGTTCCTCCAAAGCTGAGGTACATGTGACCTTTCAAAGATTTGACAGCGGTTTTCCATAGTCCTCCGAATTTCCGTGTGCTTGGCGGAATAGTGAGCCAAGTAATATTGTTCTCTTTGCCGAAAGTTGATGTCAAATCTTCAAACTCGTGAGTAGCTAAGGCATGTCGAAACTCCAACTCTCCCTTGGTGCCAATTAAATTTGTCGAATTTTCGCTGTACATTTCATCAGGAATACATCGATAAGATACCAATCCTTTAATGGCTGCAAGACAGTCGTCTTTTGTCACAGACACAACTGGCTCTATGTGAACTACCTTTGTACTGAAGCAATTGAAAATTGCAACGTATGTTTTCAAAAGCGTTCGAGTTCCATTTTGTGTGTAGAACGGTCCACAATAGTCGAAACCACAATGACTGAAATGAGTCGTTCTCGAGGTAGATCTCCCATCTGAGGAAGGATCTTACAATTTGGGATCAAAACGGATACATTGTTTGCATCTGTATAAGACGCCTTTCACTACACAAAGTTCTCCAGGTATCCAAATAGACCGTCAAAGCGTGTATAACGTCAGCTGAGGTCTTCCGTGAAGATTTTTGTCGTGTGCTTCTCGAATTAGCGCTTCAGTGATTGGCAATTTCCTTGGAATAAGAATTGGAATTTTTTGGTCGATAGTGTAAGGTGAATTGACTGGGCGTCCTCCAAACCGAATCAACTCATTTTCTTCATCAAAAAATGTGAGAGGTTGTAGAGGTTGCTACTTCTAGGAAGTTTTTTTCTTCTGTGTCTCCTTTTAGTGGCTGCTTCATAAGCGTTAACGAAACATTTTGTTTCTCTGGTTTAAACTTTGTTGAATTGATGTACCTTTTCGCCGGAATTGTTGGTATTCAGGTCAGACACGGTGTACAGCTGATCACCAGGGCCCCGGCCCAAGTTATACCAAGGTTGACATCACCGTTTGAGACCCCCACACCATCTACGCCTCCAACGCTGACAAGATATCTGGGCCCCCGGCCCTGCCTATACCTAGGGAATTGGTATTAGAAACTAAACTCGCATTTTCATCTGCAACTCGGCACGGACAAGACCAGCTGGTCCACCGGCCCTACCAACACCTATGGATAGGTAGAAAAAGAGCTTGTATCTTCATCTGCGCCACGGCGCTGACAAGAATACCTGGGCCCTTGGCCCTACCTATACCCTCAGAAGTACCAGCTGAATTTGAGCTCCAAGTTCTTTCCGAGCCCCTGGCACTGACAAAACAACCCCGGGCCTCCGACCGAACCTTAACGTTGAGGAGTATCGGTAACTAAAGAGGTCCCCGTGCTTTTGCCAATACTGGTGTTGATGTAAGCACCTGGCCCCGGCCCTACCTATACCACCACCCCCTGCGGTCCAGTGGTTTCGTCTTCGTTACGTTGCTGAATCTCTTGTTTCTGCTGCTGTTGCTTGCATCGTCCAGTAGTCTGATTCCTGATGGTCTTGATTCATGAAGAAATTTTCGCTGTATGAAGCCGTACAGATGAAGCCATCCTTCGTATATATCTTTAAATTGAGATGAGACTGAATTATAGGTCCGGATCATTGGTTGAGACGTAGAGTCAATACTATCAGTCCTTTCGGTCGACATTGAAGAGCAGCCTTTCATGCTTTTCGACATGTTTGTTGTCCGCTGTTTCACTTTTGAGGATTTAAATTCTTCTGTTGATGAAGCTGATGAACATTTAGACATAGGTAAATAACCTTTTAATTTTATCTATTAACAAATGACGATTTATCACCAAAAAATTTGCGTTCTTATTTCGATGAAAACTTTGTCACGTTTTTAAATTGCACCTTTACTTCTTTTTCGTTCCCTTCTCGTGTAGATGACCAGATTTTAAGTGAAGTCCAAGAGTCTCCAGGTTCCGCAACTACTCTGGTCTATTCCACTAAAGCTTATGGTCCAACAAATCAGCTGCTGCTAATCCTCTTGAAATGCAATCCGCTGGATTATCTACTGTTGGAACATATTCCCAAATACTGGCTAGAATAATTTCTTCTAATTTTCCTACTCAGTTGGAGATAAATCTTTTCCATTTCATCGGATAATCGAGTAGCCAGGCAATTGTAACCGTAGAAGTGAACACACAAAAATCTATGAAGTTGATAATCGTTCGTCGCTAATAGCATTTGTAATTGCCTTAACAAGCTTAGCTCCTATCAGGGCAGCACAAATTCCAACCTTGGCACACAAACTGCCTTCATTTGTGCAACTCTTGTCTTTGCTGTAAACATTTTTGTTTCAATGAAGTCGTCTGTCTCTTGTCTGATGAAAACGACCGCAGCATATGCTGTAGTTGGAGCGTCCTAAAAGACGTTAATTTGAAAATCTGTATTCTTGGCTCGCTTGAGAACCCTCTTTTGAAGACTAATTTCTCCTAGATCTTTCAGTTGTGCTCGAAGTCGCAAGTACTGCTGTAGAATTGGATAGGGTAAAATTTTTTCCAGCTAAGCTTGTCCATCCACAACAGTTCAACAAAGGATTTGTGTTGAATAGTCGTTGGTGATAGCCATCCGAGTGGGTCAAATAAGTTTGAAAATTCTGAGAGGATTTTCTGTTTAGTTCCTTGTCAAGTTTTACTTTGAAATCAAATTGATCAGGATTTCGATTCCACCTTATCCCAAGCGTCTCAATGGGATAGTTTAGGCTTTCAATTATCTTCTCGTCTTCCGTTTCTCTGAATGTAGCTGGTCCTGATATAAGACTTGAGTCGCTAGATACCCGTATATCAAAGCATGCTGAAGCAAGAAGCGTAATAATGGCGTCCTGAAGCTTCTCTGCCGTTTTTGAATAAGTAAAACCTCTAAATAGATCATCCACAAACCTATGACAAAGGACGTTTAGTGTTTGTTGTTTCTTCGGCAAGAACTTTTAGGGGCCAAATTGAATGAAAAAACGAAGGAGCAAGGCCGTATATTACCTGCGTCATACGAATAAGTTCAATCGGCTCTGAACTTGGATCTTTCCACAATAATCGGTGATAGTTTTTGCCTACCTTCACCAAATCTATTTGTCTGTACAGATTTGCAAAATCAGCAGGAAGTGCTACTTGATGTAGTCGAAATCGCACAAGAATGCTGAAAAGGTCTTTCTGAATTTTTTGCACCCACCATGAGTATGTCGTTAAGAGACACTCCTGATGTCGTCTTTGCGGATCCGTTGAAAACGAACCACCAATTGGTGTTAGTGCTTGATTCTTTGAACACACCATGATGAAACAGATTTTTCGACAGGCTTGATAAGTTCTGATGTTGGAAATTTCTCCGAGATTAAAGAACTCTCCAAATAAATCTCCGTATCTTTTCTCCGTAAAGTGGGGTTGTCTTTATAATCCTAACAGAAGACTGCGGAGTCTTTTTTTGACTGGTTGATGTGAATCTGCTAATGCTTTTGTCCCGTTCTTGAAGGAAAATTTGTATTGCTTTTTCTGCCTGTTCCCTTCCATTAACGACTCAACTGAGCATTGATAGCCTATATGATATTCCACAGTTAGGCTTCTGTTGTCGATTGTTGCAAATCATTATGTCTTCATAATGAGTTGCTCCGATCAAGAGGTCAATTGATGACAGATTGTGGAAGTCTGGGTCAGCGAGCTCCAACTCCTTTACTGTTTCCCATTGGATGGTGTCAATGAACCATGATGGCAGATTATCAGTCATTTTTGTCAAAACTAACGTTCTCATATTGACAAATGACGATCTGTTCCTTGATGAGATAAGAAGGTTTACGCGACCTCGGCTGTCTTGAACTATCCCAACTAGTCCAAAAACTTTGGTGCTGCTAATTTTCTTCTTCAATTGTAAACGTTTTACTGCCGCTTCGATTATGATTTTGTCGTTTTAAGCTGAGTTTAGAAGTGCCCTAAGTAAAATTTTTTCGCCATGAGCATTAACTGAAACAATTGTGGTTTGATGAAAGACTTGCTCTGAAGTTCGTTGTGTCATAGCTCCTGTGAACTTGTTGTCCCCCTTCGGTTTCTCAAATGCTGTTGTTGTTGTAGCGTTGTTCTTCTGTTTGTCTTTCGCTGGAGTGCTGGTTGATCCGCTAGTTTTATGCTGAATGGCGTTTTTGTTGTTAATGATTTCACGATGAATAATAGTTTGATGCTTTCTATTACACTGCTTGAACTTTGATCCATCGCAATCTTCTGATCTGTGTCCCGGTTGCAGACAATTGACACAGAGTTTTCTATTTTTTTAAGTGCTGCACGTTCCCTTACTGAAAGTTTCTTTAACTATCTGGATTTGAAAAATTTGTGCGTTTCTTCACAACAGTCCCATTGTTGCTCCGAAGTTGACAAATGGGTGTACAAACGCTGTGGATTCCCGTTCACATGAGTTTTTGCCGCTTCCATTCTATTTTACGCTGTTGGCTCGATTGCTTGTGCGCGTTCTTCCAAGAAAAGTCTGAGCTCTGCATACTTCTGAGGTTCCTTGCCCTCTGAAGATAGCTCCCATTGTTTTCTTGTCCCTGTATCATTGATATCAATGCCGATTTATCATCACAAAATTTGCGTTGTCTTCTTTTGATGAAATCTTTGTCACGTTTTCGCCTATACTTCTTTTTCGGTACATTCTCGTGTAGATGACAAGATGTCAAGTGAAGTCCAAGAGTTTGCAGGTTGCCGAAACCACTTTGGTCCATTCCACCAAAGCTTCTGGTCCAACAAGTCATCTGCAGTTAATCCTCTTGACTGTTGGAACATATTCCCAAATACTGGCTGGAATAATTTCTTCTATTTTTGGTACTCAGCTAGCAGCAAATGTTTTCCATTTCATCGGATAATCGAGTATCCAGGCAATTTTAACCGTAGAATGTGACTACACAAAAACATATGAAGTTGGAAATCTTTCGTCGCTAATAGCATTCGTCACTGCCTCAGCATGCTTAAATCCTATCAGTGCAGCAGAAATCCCAACTTTGGCACACAAACCGACTCGATTTGTGGAACTTTTGCCTTTGCTGCAAGCATTTTTCTTCATTGAAGTCGTCTGTCTCCTGTCTGATGAAAAGACGCTCAACTTTAATCTGATTTCTTGAATGGCTTGAGACTAGTTTACCCTATATCCTTTAGTTGTACTCCCAAGATCCTTCAGTCGCAGGTACTGCTGTAGAATTGTGTCCGATAAAGTTTGATCCCATCTAAGAATGTCCACCCACAACAGTTGAACAAAGGATTTGCGTTGAATATTCGTTGGTGATAGCCATTCGAGTGGGTCAAATAAATTTGAAACTTCTGAGAGCATTTGCCGTTTCGTAAATGGAGTTCCCATGTCAAGTGCAACCAAATTGATCAGGATTTGGATTCCACCTTATCCCAAGCGTCTCAATGGGATAGTTTAGGCTTTCAATTATTTTCTCTACTTCCGTTTCTCTGAAAGTGGCAGCTGGTCTTGATACATGTCTTGAGTTGCTAGATAACCGTATATCAAAACCTACTGAAGCAAGAAGCGTAATAATGTTGTCCTGAAGCTTCTCTGTGGCTTTTGAATCTTCGCATCCTGTAAATAGATAATCCACTTACCTATCAGTTGTTAGTGACAAACGAAGTATAGTGTTTATTTTTTCTTCGGCAAGAACTTGTACGGGGTCGAACTGAATGAAAAGACGAAGAATCAATGCCGTATGGTACTCGCCTCCTACGATAAAGTTCAATCGCGTCTGAATTTGGATCCTCCCACGGTAGTCGGTGATTTTGTCTGCCTTTACCAACTCTACTTGTCTGTATATTTTTGCAATTTCAGCAGAAAGCGCTAATTGATGTAGTCCAAATGGAACAAGAACGCTGAAAAGCTCTTTCTGAATTTTTTGGTCCCACCTTGAGTCGTTAAGAGATACTCCAGTTGTCGTCTTTGCGGATCCGTTGAAAACTAACCTCAAATTGGAGTTAGTGCTTGACTCTTTGAAAACACAATGATGAAAAAGATAGTATTAGTTTTCGACAGGCTTTATAATTTCTGATGGGGGAACTTTTTCCATGTGTCCGAGATTAAATAACTCTCCAATCAAAGCTGCGTATCATTGTTTATAAAAACGGGGATATCTTTCCAATCTTAACAGAAGACTGCGTAGTCGATTTTGACCGGTTGATGTGAACCTCTCAATGCTTTTTTCTCGTTCTTGAAGGGAAGTTGGCTTGGCCTTTTCTGCCTATTCCCTTCCATTAACCACCCAACTGAACATTGATTGCCTATATGTTATTCCACAGTTAGGCGTCTGTAGTCGATCTTTGCAAATCTTTATGTCTTCAAAAGTAGTTGCTCCGATCAAGAGGTCAATTGATGACGGCTTGTTGACGACTCTGTCCGCAAGATCCAGCTTCTTTACTGTATCCCATTGGCTGTTGTCAATGAACCATGATGGCAGATTATCAGTCATTTTTGTCATATTTGACGCTCTAATTTTGACAACTGACGATCTGTTACTTGATGAGATAAAATGGTTCTTGCGACCTCGGTTGTCTCGAACTATCCTCCCTAGTCCAAAAAATTTTGTTTTGCTTCTTTTCTTCTTCAATTGTAAGCGTTTTGCTGCTGCTCCGGTTATAATCTTGTTTTGTTAAGATGAGTCTAGAAGTTCCCTAAGTAAAATTTTTTCGCCATGAACATTAACGGAAACAATTGCTGTTTGAAGAAAGACTTATTCTGAAGTTCGTTCTGTCACAGCTCCTGTGAACTTATTCTTCGATTTTGCAATTGCTGTTGTTGTTGCTGCGTTGTTCTTCTGTTTCTTTCGCTTGAGTGCTGGTTGTTCCGATAATTGTCTGCTGACTAGTGTTTTTGTTGTTAATGTTTTCACGATGAAGAATAGCATGATGCTTTCTACCGCACTGTTTGAACTTCCATCCATTGTAATCTTCTGATCTGTATCCCGGTCGCAGACAATTGAAACAGAGTTTTCTAACTTTTATCAGCTCTGCAAATTCGCTTACTGTAAGTTTCTTGAACTATCCGAATTTCAAAAATTTGTGCGTTTCTTCACAACATTCGCATTGTTGCTCGAAAGTTGCCAAATGTGTAGCTTCTTCATAGTTGAAACGTCGTGGGTTCCCGTTTACATGAGTTTTGTCGCTCCAGTTCCTTTTTCGCTGTTGCCTCGGGTGCTTGTGCGCTTTCCTCTGAAAAAAGTCTGAGCTCTGCATACTTCTGGGGATCCTTGCCCTTTGAATATGTCTACCATTGTTTTCTTGTCTCTGTATCATCGATATCAATGCCGATTTATCATCAAAAAAATTGCGCTGTCTTCTTTTGATGAAATCTTTGTCACGTTTTCGGATTGCACATTTACTTCTTTTGTAATCTCTTTTCGTGTAGATGACAAGATGTCAAGTGAAAGCCGAGAAGTTTCAGTTTGCCGCAACCACTCTGGTTCGTTCCAAAAAATTATGGTTCAACAAATCAGCTGCTGTTTATACTCTTGAAGTGCAATCCGCTGGATTATCTTCTGTTGGAACATATTTCCAGCTACTGACTAGAAAAATTTCTTGTTTATTTGCTACTTGGTTGGTGACAAATGTTTTCCAATTCCTCGGATAATCCTGTAGCAAAGCAATTGTTACCATAGCATCTGACCACAAAAAAAACCTTCGGAGTTCATCGCTAATGGCATTCGTCACTGCCTCACCAAGCTCAGCCCTATCAGGACAGCACAAAGTTCCAACCTTGGCACACAAACTGACTTGATTTGTGCAACCCTTGTCTTTGCTGTTACCATTTTTATTTCAATGAAGTCGTCTGTCTCCTGTCTGATGAAAACGACAACAGCATATGCTGTAGTTGAAGCGTCCTAAAAGACTTTCAACTGCAAATCTGATTTCTTGGCTGGCTTGAGAATCTTCCGTTGAAGACTAATTTTTAATAGATTCTTCAGTTATGCTCAAATTCGCAGGTACTGGTGTAGAAATGGGTCCGGTAAAAATTGAACACAGCTAAGCTTGTCCATCCACATCAGTTGAACACAGGATTTGTTTTGAATAGCCATTTAGTAAATGGAGTTCCCTTGAAAAGCTTTACTCTGAGGCCAAATTGATCAAGATTTAGATTCTACCTGATCCCAAGCGTCTCAATGTTATAGTATAGGCTTTGAATTATCTTCTCGTCTTCCGTTTCTCTGAAAGTGGCAGCTGGTCCTGATACAAGTGTTGGATTGTTAGATAACCGTATATCACAACCTACTGAAGCAAGAAGCGTAAAAATGGCTCTCCTGAAGCTTCTCTGTGGCTTTTGAATCTTCGCATCCTGTAAATAGATAATCCACATACCTATCAGTTGTTAGTGACAAACGAAGTATAGTGTTTATTTTTTCTTCGGCAAGAACTTGTAGGGGTCGAACTGAATAAAAAGACGAAGAATCAAGGCCGTATGGTACTCGCCTCCTACGATAAAGTTACACGTCTGAATTTGGATCTTTCCACGGTAATCGGTGGTAGTTTTTGTCTGTCTTGACCAACTCTACTTGTCTGTATATTTTTGCAATGTCAGCAGAAAGCGCTAATTGATGTACTCCAAATTTAACAAGAATGCTGAAAAGGACTTTCTGAATTTTTTGGACCCACCATGAGTTTGTCGTTAAGAGATACTCCTGAGGTCGTCTTTGGGGATCCGTTGAAAGCGAACCTCCAATTGGTGTTAGTGCTTGACTCTTTGAAAACACAATGATGAAATAGATAGTAGCATTTTTTGACAGGCTTGATAAGTTCTGATGTTGGAAATTTATCCATGTGTCCGAGATTGAAGAACTCTCCAAATAAATCTGCGTATCTTTTTTTCATAAAAGGGGTTGTCTTTACAATCTTAATAGCAGACTGCGTAGTCGTTTTCTGGCTTGATGATGTGAATTTCCAAGGCTTTTTGCTCGTTCTCAAAGGGACCATTGTATGGCTTTTTCTCCCGGTTCCCTTCCAATAACGACCCAACTGAACACTGATAGCCTATATGTTATTCCACAGTTAGACTTCTCTAGTCGATTGTTGCAAATCATTATGCCTTCAAAATGAGTTGCTCCGATCAACAGGTCAATTGATGACAGCCTGTTGAAGTCTGTCTTGGCAAGCTCGAGCTCCTTTTCTGTTTTCTATTGGCTGGTGTCAATGAACCATTATGGCAGATTATCAGTCATTTTTGTCATAACTTACGCTCTAATATTGACAACGGACGATCTGTTTCTTGATGAGATAAATAGGTTCCGCAACCGCTCTTGTCTTGAACTATCAAACCTAGTCCAAAAACTTCTGTTTTGCTGATTTTATTCTTCAATTTTGTTCGTTGTAGTGCTGCTTCGGTTATCATTTTGTCTTGTTAAGCTGAGTCTAGAAGTGGCGTAAGTAGAATTTTTTCGCCAAGAACCTTAACGGAAACAATTGCGGTTTGGAGAAAGACTTGTTCTGAAAATCGTTGTGTCATAGCTCCTGTGAACTTGTTGTCGTCCTTCGATTTCGCAATTGCTCTTGTTGTTGTAGCGTTGTTGTTCTGTTTGTCATTCCGATAATTGTCTGCTGACTAGTGTTTTTGTTGTTAATGTTTTCACGATGAAGAATAGCATGATGCTTTCTACCGCACTGTTTGAACTTCCATCAATTGTAATCTTCTGATCTGTATCCCGGTCGCAGACAATTGAAACATAGTTTTTCTAACTTTTATCAGCCCTGCACGTTCCCTTACTCCCTTACTGAAAATATTTGAACTTTCTGGACTTGATAATTTTGTTGGTTTCCACACAACATTTGCATTGTTGATCAGAAGCCACCAATTGCGTGTGCAATGCCGTGTACTCCCATTCACATGAGTTTTTGTCGCTCCAATTCTATTCGGCGCTGTTGCCTCGAGTGCTTGTGCCGGTTCCTGTAAGAAAAGTCTGAGCACTGCATACTTTTGAGGTTCCTTGCCCTTTAAAGATAGCTACCATTGTTTTCTAGTCTCTGTGGGAACCTTCTCACTGATCATTTAGACAAAAAAGATGTCTTGACTGGTTACTCAAATTCTGCAAGACAAGTCGATGTTCGTCCTTTGCTTCAATAAAAATTCTTAAGTCTGTGGTTTTATCCAATGTCAGTGATCGATACGAAATGATTGAAAGCAGATGTGTGCTAATGATGATCCTCTTGTTCTCGTATCTGTTTTTCGGAATATTCATAGCAAGCTCGAGGTTGTGATCGGTAACTGCTATTGAAGCAAAAAACTTGGCGGCATCACCTTTTACACTTGTTTTCAGAAACTGCAACTTCTGATTTCCTTGAGGAGAACTTTTGTCGATGACTGCTCCTTTGAATAAATCATTGAACGCAGTCCATTCAATATAATTACCCAAAAAGACTGGCAGATTGAGTTATGGTAACTTGATGTTGGCTGAGTTCCTCATAGTATTTGCGAGCCTTGAAGTAGATGCTGTTGAGGTTTCCAATGCCGTTGAAGGTCCCTCAGAAGGCCTAGTGAAGCGTTTGATTGAATCAATCTTCTCTGTCAACTTGTCATCATTTTCCTTGGGCTCCAGAATGTCATTGTTCAGTGCTTCAGCCTTCGTCAAGTTCTGTTAAAGTTTTTCTTTTAAGGTTACCAGAAAAAAGATGCTTTTGGGTGAAAAGTCTCGCTAATAGATTTAAACTGTTCATGCTTGCTTCTGAACTGGTGTCTTCAGTTTTTGATATGATGTTTTCAGTCTCATTTTGAAACCTTTGGCAACACCGCGGTGTGATCCCCAAGAATGTTTCTGCATCTCAAGAATGGACATTTTGAATTGCTATCGACTTTGAGGGCGCTTTTTCTTGTCTTTGTTGTTCGTCTTTTTTGGTATCTGCTTCGTTTGTCTTTTTCGTAAGCTTTGCTGAGCTGAAAACTAAATATACAATAAAAGAAAGCAGAAGATTGGAAATCGGGTTCACTCAATCCCCGTTTCGAAAAATCGGTCAATTTTTGCGCGCGAACTGAGTGTTATTACTTCAGGGATGCAAACCTACACTAAAAATTTTGAGTTCTCCGCGAGAACTCAGAGAGAGAGAGAGAGAGAGAGAGAGAGAGAGAGAGAGAGAGAGAGAGAGAGAGAGATTGTTTCCCCGAAATTTTTGTAACTCTTGAGATATAGTTCTCCCACTACATAACTCTACCGGGTCACATAATTAGGTTAATCAGCCTTTTTATGCAAGTTATTCAACTTGTGTAACATGAGAGGGGATCTGTTACCTGGTGGGGGGGTCCGCTTTTAACTTCCCTTTTTAGATTTTTTGCTATAATTTTTGAGATTGTTAATGCTTTTGGTGCCTAATGCTTTGACTTTTTTAATCCTGATCTATTGATCTAAAAATCTATTGACTAAAGACGCTAGGTTTCTCTGATCAGGATGCTGCTTTTTTGTTGCTTCTTGGCAGAGCCAACATCTCATTAAAAACCAAAAAAAATATTGAAAAAAAGTGCGCTCAAAATGGTCCCTGACCACACCCACTTGCGCTCAAAATCTTCTCTGATCAGAATAATGAGCGCTTGAATCTGCCTCTGATCAGAAGATCCCAAACAGAATTGGCCTTTGATCAGACCATAACCATCAGGAATTGACCTCTGATCAGACCAATCGCAGATCGAAGAGACCTCTGATTGTTCTTTTTTGGGCGTAATATAAACCCCAGACCCTTTAATTTTGGTCTGGAAACATATCGTGTGCGTTGGAATTGGGTACGATCAGAGGTCCTTTCCGTATGACACCTCAATCTGATTGCATTAATGTCCTTTGTGCTTTTAAGCTTTATTTACAACATCCTGCATCGAAAATCAACCTGTTAAGACCTTAAACTTAAGACATATAGAACTTTTGACATATATTTGCTCAATATCGAGAACTCAAAGAATTGTGCATCCATTATCTACCCAGTATCATTCATTCACCACTTGATCATATGGTATATTAGACTAAAAGTATATGGCGCATTGAAGTACTGCCAAAAATAGTTTCAAACCAAGTTTTGCGAACGGAGAAGAGTTAGAGAGAGGTATAATGACACATATTTGGTCCCATAAAACATACTCTGATGGAATGCAAAAAAATTGTTAAGAATTGGCGACAGTTTGAATACTGTCAGGTAGTTTTTAAGGTTGAGTAATCACCCCGGGTCGAGGTTTTGCGGTGAATTTTTGTACGAAATGCGGTGAAAAAAATAATTATCACCGCGTATTTCTCACATCTTTTTGCGGTGAATTGCGGTGAAATATTTATTTTGACCGCGTTCTTAGTATTGTTACAAACAAGAATCGTCCCCTCAAGGGTTCGAACCTGTGACCTCGTGCATGCCTTCATCTGCTTAGTCCACTGCGCCAACTGTCACTTACATCCTTAAAATTTCTTGTGAATTTAAATCAGTTTGAGTTAAATTTGGAAATCATATGCGGTGAATTTTTGGACGAAATGCGGTGAAATGTGGTGAATTATTTTTTTCACCGCGTTCACCGCTTTCACCGCATTTCTTACATCAATTTGCCACAAAATTTGATGCGGTGAATTTCTTGCAGAAATGCGGTGAAATGTGGTGAATTATTTTTTTCACCGCGTCCACCGCTTTCGCCGCATTTCGTACATTAATTTGCCACAAAAGTTGATGCGATGAATTTTTGTGAGAAATGCGGTGAATTTTTGTAAGAAATGCGGTGAAATGCAGTGAAGTATTTAACTTCACCGCAATCACCGCAATCACCGCATTTCTTACAAAAATTCACCGCATTCACCGCCTTTCTTACAAAAATTTACCCAAAAACCTCGACCCGGGACTAATTCCCTCACTTTTGGCATAACAAATCATCATACGTGGTGTAGAGGAAGTCACAATTTAAATCGTTTGTGTACGTGTGTGTTCGTAAGTGTGTTTGATTTTTGTGTTTGTGTATGTGTCTGTGTGTGTGCGTGCGCGCGTGTGTATCTTTGTCTGTGTCTGTCTGTCTGTGTTTGTCTGTGTGTGTTTGTGTGTGTGTGTGCGTATGCTTGCGTGTGTGTGTGTAAGTCTGTGAGTGTTTGTCTGTGTCTGTGTGTGTTGGTGTGTGCGTTTGTTTGTGTGTGTTTGTGTGTTTGTGCGTGTGTTTGTGTGTATGTGTGTGTGTGTCTGAGTGTTTGCGTGTTTGTGTGTGTGTGTGCGTATGTGTTTGTGTGAGTGTCTGTTTGTCTCTGTGTGTGTGTGTGTGTGTGTGTGTGTGTGTGTGTGTGTGTGTGTGTGTGTGTGGTTGAACTTCCTACCTTGAATTGCAGCATTGTTCGGGCAGCCAACTGATAAATCTTTGGTTGCCTAAATAGATTAAATGTTTTTCTTCTTAAATATGTTTTCTCAATGATATGCCGAAACATTTAGGTAAAATGATTATTTCAATTTCCAGAAAATCAAGAAAACAGATAAATCATAAACTGTATTTTTAACATCCTAAACGTAATAGGTCAGTTGCACTCTCGTTAGAAAACCCTCTGGGCTATCAAAAACATTGACAATTTGCCACCAGGCCTAGTTTGGTATTGACGCAACCGACAACAACTTGCTGAGTTAACAGAAACTTATTTGTTCGGACCCCAGTTGTCGGCGGGGGGGGGGAACTATATACTAAAATGGGTTTTTTCTTCAATCAATTTTGTCCGATCGATATATTCATCGTAGAGAAATGTGAGTGGCATCATTAAAAGGCTCCTCCAGCGTAGAATTGAAAACTAAAATATATTTTTTGAATTTCTTAATTTTCATGGATTTATTGAGTATGAAAATTTTGTGTGAACATGGGATATTTGGCATGAATTTGTACAAATTTAGCGTAATTTGTATTCAATTAAGATTTCTTTTCTATGAAAAAATTAATTCAAAATTACATTTCACGCTCCAAGGTTAAACAATTAGGTTTTGTCAATAGATGAAAGGCGATGAAAAGCCTAGTTCTGGTCTCGAAGGGAAGTAAATATAAAAATAAAGAAAATGGAATTCAATTTGAAAGCTGTTTTTTTCGGAAAAATTTTCGTACTTTTTTTAAAATTTTTAAGAGATTAGTCATTTTTCGTATAGCGGTTCCGGTAATGAAGAAAAGCATATACAGTCAAATGAACCCGAATGAACGAAAAAATTGATTTCAAAGAATCGCTCGTGTTTTTTTTGGCTTTGACTTTTTTTGGTATTTTTTAATGAAATTTTGATCTTATTTTTGAGATTTTAGTAGATTTTGGAGACCTATGGCGTATACTTGCTGACTGAATTTGGAATGGGATTCCTAAGGAGCATTAAGTGAACCCATCTAGTTTTTTCATTGGACAACTAAAGGTAAGACCTTAAAAATAATTGTTTGATGTTTTTTTGAACATTAACCGATCTCAATCTTTTTTTTCGTGAATTTTTAATAAGTCTTAGTAAAGACAGAACCCCCTTCTTTTCCACTGCAACCAAAATTTATCTGGTTGCAGCTTTATCTTCAAACTATTGGTTTATGAGTTCAATGCCACGAGTTTTTATGTTTTAAATTTTTGAAAATTTTTATCCGTAATTTCGGTTCCTTTTGAAATCCTATAACACAATCCTTATATTGATAGTTAGCATTGTTTCAGAAGAGACGTTCAATGGATCATAGATAAAGTTTTCAGAGGAAAATTATAGCCTAAATTGCTTCGACAATTTTTTCGCGCACTTTTCTACAGAATTTTTGGTTTTTGCCTTTGTTTTCTGTAGTTTTTATAGTCATAGCATTTATTGTGATATGTTTTTGATAAACTATGAATGAAAAACTTCCTTGTTTTTCCATCGAGGCATAATCTGTACTTATGGACAGCCGACGAAAACTATTGAATCAAATGTCTGTTAAGACTTTAAAATTTTAGGAATTTTTTTAACATTAACTAATATTAAACTTAATTTCACGAAAGGCAGTTCGGTTTCAGTAATGACAGCAACCCTTTCTTTTTTATTTTAACAAAAAAAATATATGATTGGCGGTTTTGTATTCTTACTATTGATTTTGACTTCGATGTCACAACTTTTTTTCTAACTTTTGGATTTTTTTTGTAATTTTGGTTCTTTTGAAATCTTATCACATTATCCTAAAATTGAAAGTTCCAATTGGCTTAGAAAAAAGTTCAAGGCATCATAGTTTAGTTTTCACGGAAAAAATATGGTTTAAATCGATTGGACCTTTTGTTCTGGCACATTTCTACAGAAATTGTGGTTTTTACCTGTTTTTGTAATTGATTTTTTTGTCATAAGACTTATTGTAATGTCTTAATGATGACTTTTGAAGATGTGACATCTTAGTCTTCCTATAGGGCAAAACTAAGCGTATTTGACATCTGTTGAAAGCTATTGATTTTAATGGCGTGTATACTACGGGTTTTATCAAAAATCCCTATCTTTAATATATTTGTTCGTATTTGCTGATTTTTTGAAGCCATATCGCGTTAGGAAAGAAGAATCCCATTGCTGTTAAAAAACTAATTTTTAGTAGGAAAGTTTCTACAAAAAAGTTCAATTTTATTGGCTTCGATATTTTTCTCGCTCAAATTTTTTAAAATTGCTGTTTTTGCCTGTTTTCTTGTAGCCGTAAAAAGCTGACCGGTCTTACAAATTTCTAATTGAGGATTAATTGAATGATGTTACTCAATGCAGTCAGTTTATAATGAATAGTGTTGAATTTTGTGATTTTAATTTTTTTTCAAAAATTTTTAATGCTTTCGGTTTTGCTGGTACTTTCGTCATCTTGTAACTTGTTCTCATCATGAGAGGTCTCATCCAATTCCCTGTATTTCAAAAATTAACATGACTTTTGATATCATGTTGTAAGTGATGTTTTGTTTGTTGAAAACTATGCGCTTTCATAAAAATTTTCTAAGTGGTCAATAATTTTGTTTCATTCTCTTTTGGCATATTCGTGTAATAACAGATCCCAAAGAATTTCAATTGTGGCCCACGTGAATTCATTTAATCTTTCAGTATGATTTTTGCTTAATTATTATAAATAACAATTGAAATAAAAAATACATAATATTCAGATAATAGTTAAAGATTCCAAAGTTATAGATTTCAATAGTTAATGGCTTCAAAAATTTTGTTTTCGCAAATTGTTGGTAAGTTTTCAGTTTGAGTTTTTCAGCATCTTTAGTCTGTTTCAATGGCTTAAATCATCCAAAGAAAGATTTTATTTGACTTCTAGTGACTTTTTAGAAAGTTTATCAAAAATTGTTTTGTTAAAAGACAATGATCTTTAGGGCGTTGTAATTATTTGGTTTAAAAAATGTTCATTGACTTTTGAACGTCGCCTCATTATTACTTCCTTTTTTCGACTTGGTCTCATTCAGGAAAATTCTGGTCTCATTCTGAAATTTCTGGTGTAGTTGGGTTAGAGAAAAAATTAGAAAAGAAAATGTTTTTGGTTAAAATTTTATCCGATTGCCCTTTGTTGTTGTTACCAGGTGCTTCTAAATTTAGATATTGAGTTTTTGCCGGGAAATTTCTGTTTTTGCTCTTTTTGTCGTTCTTTTTTCTCGTAGTCTTTTTAAAGGCAGATCTGGTAAGCGCTGCAATGAGGCAATGGATTATGCAATTCGATTCTTAGTTTGGTTGTCTAGCGACTTTTTAAAAACTCTAACAACTATTTTTGGTTACCTCTCCATTTGGTTGAAAATTAAGTCAAAAATGCAGACGAGCTTGGGTCAGAACATCATTTGGAACAAGGATTAAAAAATACAACAATTTAAAAAAAACAGTGTTGTCGATTAATATGGGAGAGTATTCGGTTTTTGTGTTGAATATGTCATGTTTATGACGTATTGAATGTAACTGAGAGAAAGAAATTTCCAAAAAACTTTACTGAATTTATTGGCGCTATCTCGAATTTATTCAGAGCACCTGTGAAATCAAATAGCTCATTAGATGGCATGATTTAATTAAAAAACAACAACTCCTGCACTCATCAACGACACTTCAACTCAAAATATCTCCTAAACGTACAAAACGTTGCTCCCGATAGTGGTAGCCTTGCAGCTCTACTCTTCAACAAACAGTTTTCGCGAAAAAAATGAGTTGTTTGAAAAAAATTAAAAGTTTCCAGTAGTTTTTAGTTTTCTTTTTTTTTTCTGCTGGGTCATTGTTGCCTTTTCTACTGGGTCATGGTTTCCAGTAGTTTTTAATTTTCTTTTTTTTCTTCGGGGCCAGGGTTGTCTCAGTTAAGAAAAAGAAATCTTCAATCAAACTTTTTGCTAGGTTATTCACAAACAATCTTTTTAAAAATTGTAACCGGAAAAACTGCGATCGAACCGGCATGTGTAGTTTTGGATCTTTTTCCTTTGTGCACCCCCAATACGTAAAGATTAATTACAGAGCCCGTGCCATTACATGGTAAATCAATATGTAAAATTATTGTACGTGCTTCGGGTGGTTGCAAACAATATGCACCCGCTAAACTGGGGAGTGTAAACGGAAAAAATCCGTTGTTTTTCTGAAAGCCGGATTTTTATGAAATTTTTGTTCCGAATTAAAATTGGTTCTCTAGTCTAGTTGGGCAATTCTCAATACAGCACAAAATACCAGTTACCGATTGTAAGAGCACGCTAGAGCAAAAACTTTCTTTCTTTAAAGTGTTGTTTAGTTAGTGAAATGGAAAAAGATTCAGACTTTTCTTGTATTCCTCACGTGAAAATTGGGAGAAGCTGAACATTGGTTCTCGGTGAGGCAAAATCAACAACCAGCAAATATTTTATCAAATTCAAAAACCGAACTCATACAAAAAATTTTGAGAAACTTTTAGATTTAGACCATCAGCTCTTACTCTACTGCATTTAGCAAAAACCAAACCCACTTTTTGTCTGACGGGAAATGCATCTCTTCATTAAAAAAAACATTATTTCAAACTTATCGCCAAAATATTTATACCAGTTCAATTCCATTTCTTTCTCTTTATTAAAAAAAGGGGAAGCACATTTTTAATTGTTTTTGACTCAGTAGCACATTCAGAACCTGAAACAAACACATAAATGAGGTTTCTATTAACAATTATCGAAGTAATTTTTGAGCGAAATCAGTTTTTTGTCTCTAAATAAACGTAGGTTGCAGTTTTTCCTTAGCAGAGTGTTTTAGCCACCCTGGCCCACACCCAAACTGCATTACCCCATCCAGCTGCTGTCTTTTCTAGTAATAAACCTCTCTTCTAATCCGCAGCATTTCCAATAGCAAAAGTTTGTTCACCAAGAATTTTCAGATCTTTTCTGCTTGTGCCCCCTCAGCTAAGTGGGTGCATATTATTTGCATCCCCTAAACGCACGTGCCATATTTAAACAATGATTTACTATGTAAGGACACCTGCTCGGTAACTGGGGCGCGCATAACCTATTGGGGGACACAAACGTATAAGATCCAGAAAATTTGACTTGGTTTTTCTTGAGACTGTTTGGAGTCTTCAAAGAATCTCTGTGACAACTGAGATTTTTTGAGGATTTTTTGTGATTATGCTATCCGTATATTTTTGTAATTCTCAACAGGGGCGGTCAGCAGATAACACCAACGAATTGTGTTTTTTTGGCTTCTGCCCAATTATCGCAATCAAATGCAAACCCATGGCGTATTACAACCAACTCACAATCAACTGCCATTTTCCACGTTGTGACTCAAAACGTACCGGTGGAGTTCGTTGACGAAGAATTATATAAGTAGGATTTTTCCGTTTGTGACTTCCCCCCAGCTTAGTGGGCGCATAGTATTTGCACCCACAATACGCACGTGCCATCAATTAATACGTAAGGGCACGTGCTCATGACGTACTGTGGGGGCACAAACGGAAAATAACTTTAGCCCCCATCATAGTAATTATACCACAACGAAGTCGTAAAGTTTAAGGGGTCTACAATGGAGAATGACCCCGATTTTTCTCAGAATGCTGAAAAACTAGGTTTATAGATGCTCTAATTGCAAACTAAATGACGAATATGAGCTGCTTTGGGGCTTTTGTTCACAACCAATTTTTACCCTTGACTCTTCAGGTCCCTCGTACTGCTTTAACCTTTTCATATCCCTAGCATTTAGCAAAGTGCTTTTTCATTGATGCAAACTAGAATATTCACGTCGCACTGAATTGACTTTCATTTCAGTTTTTGCCTAGCTCGGATTACTCAGCTCTTATTCGTTCTAAAGAAAATTCTTATATACTTATTTGATTTGGTGGTATCTTTAGCAACAAAAATAAATCGTACTCGAGGAGGTTAACATTTACAGTTATATAACACTTCTGATCAGTTCCTCAGAAAAAAAATAAATTAAAATTTTGCGTCACCTTTCAGCTTTTGATTTTCTGACTCTGACCAATAAATCATTTGTTGGGTAATAGCAAATAAGAACGAAAGAATAACACTTTAAAAACATTTGCTCGGTAGGAATGAATTTTGTGTCTGTTATGTTTGCTTCATCAGAGGGCATATGTTTTTATACCAGCGTACTGTATTTCTATATTGCAACTTGCAGTGTGGCCATTTGCAAAAAATTGGGGAGACAGTGCCAAAGCATAATAGATCCAGGATCTTCTCCGTTTGCATATGATTTTGCGTTTTTATTGTTCATTTGTACCTTCTCCCTGAGTTATACACACTCAATTTAAAACTCCATTGGGATGCGCTATCTGTTATCCGCCCGGACTTTTCCCTATCCCCCCCAGCTTAGTGGGTGCATATAACTCACAACAACCAGGCGCACATGCCATATACTTTTCTGGTTATTTACTATGTAAGGGTACGTACGTTATGAAACCCAGTTACAGAGCACGAACCATTACGTACACTCACTGACAAAAGGGATCTATTCTGTTTCGGCCCCCCACCCAGTGCTTTTTAAGACCCCCCAGTTACAAATTCTATGTTGTTATATAGCGCGATACTATGTAAGAAAATAGCACGTGCGCATATTATTTGCATCCCCTAAACGCACGTGCCATATTTAAACAATGATTTACTATGTAAGGACACCTGCTCGGTAACTGGGGCGCGCATAACCTATTGGGGGACACAAACGTATAAGTTCCAGAAAATTTGACTTGGTTTTTCTAGAGACTGTTTGGAGTCTTCAAAGAATCTCTGTGACAACTGAGATTTTTTGAGGATTTTTTGTGATTATGCTATCCGTATATTTTTGTAATTCTCAACAGGGGTGGTCAGCAGATAACACCAACGAATTGTGTTTTTTTGGCTTCTGCCCAATTATCGCAATCAAATGCAAACCCATGGCGTATTACAACCAACTCACAATCAACTGCCATTTTCCACGTTGTGACTCAAAACGTACCGGTGGAGTTCGTTGACGAAGAATTATATAAGTAGGATTTTTCCGTTTGTGACTTCCCCCCAGCTTAGTGGGCGCATAGTATTTGCACCCACAATACGCACGTGCCATCAATTAATACGTAAGGGCACGTGCTCATGACGTACTGTGGGGGCACAAACGGTAAATAACTTTAGCCCCCATCATAGTAATTATACCACAACGAAGTCGTAAAGTTTAAGGGGTCTACAATGGAGAATGACCCCGATTTTTCTCAGAATGCTGAAAAACTAGGTTTATAGATGCTCTAATTGCAAACTAAATGACGAAGATGAGCTGCTTTGGGGCTTTTCTTCACAACCAATTTTTACCCTTGACTCTTCAGGTCCCTCGTACTGCTTTAACCTTTTCATATCCCTAGCATTTAGCAAAGTGCTTTTTCATTGATGCAAACTAGAATATTCACGTCGCACTGAATTGACTTTCATTTCAGTTTTTGCCTAGCTCGGATTACTCAGCTCTTATTCGTTCTAAAGAAAATTCTTATATACTTATTTGATTTGGTGGTATCTTTAGCAACAAAAATAAATCGTACTCGAGGAGGTTAACATTTACAGTTATATAACACTTCTGATCAGTTCCTCAGAAAAAAAAATAAATTAAAATTTTGCGTCACCTTTCAGCTTTTGATTTTCTGACTCTGACCAATAAATCATTTGTTGGGTAATAGCAAATAAGAACGAAAGAATAACACTTTAAAAACATTTGCTCGGTAGGAATGAATTTTGTGTCTGTTATGTTTGCTTCATCAGAGGGCATATGTTTTTATACCATCGTACTGTATTTCTATATTGCAACTTGCAGTGTGGCCATTTGCAAAAAATTGGGGAGACAGTGCCAAAGCATAATAGATCCAGGATCTTCTCCGTTTGCATATGATTTTGCGTTTTTATTGTGCATTTGTACCTTCTCCCTGAGTTATACACACTCAATTTAAAACTCCATTGGGATGCGCTATCTGTTATCCGCCCGGACTTTTCCCTATCCCCCCCCCCAGCTTAGTGGGTGCATATAACTCACAACAACCAGGCGCACATGCCATATACTTTTCTGGTTATTTACTATGTAAGGGTACGTACGTTATGAAACCCAGTTACAGAGCACGAACCATTACGTACACTCACTGACAAAAGGGATCTATTCTGTTTCGGCCCCCCACCCAGTGCTTTTTAAGACCCCCAGTTACAAATTCTATGTTGTTATATAGCGCGTTACTATGTAAGAAAATAGCACGTGCGCCTGGGTGTCATAAAAAATTGATGCTCACTAAGCTGGGGGCGGGGGGGGGGGGCTAAACAGAATAGATCCTACAAAAATAACCCCACAAAACACCGTTTTACAAAGTAAACTGCTTGATTTTGAAGTCATTTTTAGTCAGCATATTTTTGTTCGTTTTTTTTTTTTGAATTCTATATCAATCAACGCATTGCCATCTGAAGTTTTAGCAGATATATTTTAGGCGAACTGGCCACCTTACTTTAAGAATAAATCCGGATAGGAGTTAGTCAGTTTTCCGTAAGCAGCCTTCCCACATGAAATCTGTTCAACTTGATCATGCCTCCATAATTTAAGGCAAATTTTTGCATTGTTAATTCAACAAGCTTAAGAGCAAGTTAAACAGATTTCACGGACTCAAAATGAAGTGGTCTTTCCCATTATAGCCCAAAAACAACTTAGTTGTCAGATGACCCAAAAATCCAAACAAACTTGGCTTTCAGAATCAAATTATGTTTGATTTTCAATGCAAACAAAAACCCGAATTGCGTTACAAATATCCGAAAATATAACTCACCCATAACCTGTGAGTAATGATTTATCAAAAATTGAATTTTTCTTTGTCTTTTAATCAGCTTCAAAAAATTGCTGTTCAGAGCAGTTTTATGAAGCATTAATTTGTGCTTTTTTAAATGATATATTGGAATTGCTACGTAAATATTGTTGCACTTTTTCATTGGGTTCAAATGAAATTCTGAATTTCCCTCCCCTGAGTTTTTGAAGCTTGCATAGGCTCATCGGATGACCAAAGATGAAACAATGCGTATTACAGTAATCCTTCTCCTCATTGCATTTTACTCACTACGATATCTTCAATAGACCACTTCCTAAATTAGGTTCTCCAAAATTGCGAGCCAAATAAGATCAGAGCAACACTATTTTGATGAAAAGCAGCATAGTTCTGATATGTGATTCTTTTTTTGACTTGTATGATCGCTTAGCTGGTTGCATAATCAGAAAATATTAAGTAGAAAGCAAAAAATTTGGGTCTTTCTCATTATATCCCCCCGCTTAGTGGTCAGATAAACTATAGCCCTCCCCCCCCCCAAATCATGGTAAGTATACCATAATGTGGGGGAGGGATGGGGGGCTAAAAGTTCAGGGGGTCCATAGTGGGACAGACCCAAAACTTTTTCGACTCAGTACCCATTCATCTCAAACAAAAATAGCATCTTCTGTTTGACAAAAGATCCTCTAAAATTTGCAAAAGTGGTTTACTCAAATTATTTTTAATTTTTTAGTAACAGCTGTTCATTTGCGGGGAAGTTTTTTGCAACCACTTCATTATGATTTACAGATTATTTCAGCGTCAGGCCAAAAATTGGAGATGTCTCTGACTGTAGGTGCAAAATGCCTATAACTCGATACAAAGAAGTGTAAAATACGAGTTTTGGAAGTGAAAAAAAATCTTTCATTATTTTTCAAATAGAGTTTTAGAAACAGTGCCTTCAATCGGAGGCATGGTTGAGGTAACACGCTCAATTTTTCCAGAGGCTGCAATTGTAATTAATGACTCTAAAGAATTGTCTAGTCTTTGAGCAATTCTGATCGTTGTTGAGATAAAAGTTTTTCATCGCCAAAAGTGCGCAAGTCTACAACTTCAGAAACAGGTTCCGCCAAAAAACATATGATGCTGTGTGCGTTAAGCGTTTGGTGTATGACACTAAGAACACGAGAACAAAGCCAATGTTGAACTAAATTGTTGAGAACTAAAATGTTGAAAATTGATAATATTTTTGTTTTGCTTCATAGAGCAGTATATTTTTTGTACTTTAAACTGCTAACCTTTGCGGTTCCTTCCCTTCGTCGTTTAATTTCCCGCCGCCAACTTATAATCTTTAGATTGTTATTCTTGATAAGAACTATTGATGAAAAAATATCAGTTATCTTTTTTTTCATTTTTCCAATGGAAATAAGTTCACCAATTAATATGGTTCTAGAACATGAAATCTTGAAATTTTTCGGAGGCTCTCAAAATGTAAGTACTAAAAAAACACTGGATAAATTTATGGCACATTTTACTTGCTCTAAAATTGCATTGATGAGTACACAGTTCTAGAGTGCTAAAACACTCATTAGATGGTGGGCTAAGGTGATCAGTAAATTTTCAGTCCGCTAACCCTTTGGTGGTCTAACTTCTCATTACCCTATTAAATTTTCCCTATATTGAATAAGGTAGTTTTATAAAAAGTTTTCCCTAGATTACTGATCAGAAACCTCATATATCTTACAAGCAAAAACATCAATCTGTTCTGAGCTGTTCATTATTTAATGCTGCAGTTCTTTCAATTAGTTATCGATAGTAAGAATGCTCATTGTACTTATTCTGAGTTTTATGTCCCAGATAGTCAGTTCTGCAAAGTGGGCGGTTTGCGAGTCACGGTTGCAAAGGAAATCTTCTGACGAAAAATTTACTGTATGTGATATTTGCTATGTTGAGGACCGGCCTCTGCAAGGTGCCAAAAAACCGATGCTTAGTTTAATTCATAAAAAAATGCTTACCGAGTTTGATTGCTTTGAATGTCCAAGCAAAATTCCCAAAGTAGTCCCATATACATTAGATAGCGCCACTTTCGACGACACTATTGAAATGTATTTCGTAACAGGTGATCAGGATTTCGCCGGCATTCTGGCAATTGTATCGTTTACTAATGCATCTTACGAGTATGTTATCAAAGTAACAGGAGAAGGATTGGGATCTTTGAAAATCTCGGCTCCTTGGATATTTGTTCGCATCAACACACCGTGTCTGAAGGAGTTTCCAGCTGTCAAACTATTATCAATGCTCAAAGATGCTTACAAAACAACAATAACTAGCTACCTCATTGATATGGACAACTCTCCTCTTGAATATCACCTCTACAGTGCTTTGGGGATGCAATTTTTGACTCTTTTTACTTTGCTATCAGTCATTTTGCTTAAAAAGTGCGACCGAAGGCATATTGTTTATTCTCTCGATCAGTTCGTTGATTGTAGTCGAACTAATCGTAGAATTGAATTTGGAGTTTACATAGCACGATTCAACAAACTGGCGTCTTTTTTTGGAGTTTTCTTCCTAATTTTTTTCTCTGTTGCAGTGACAATGGCTCCAATGTTTATTAAGTATTTCTATTATGTTGGATATGGTGTTTGCGGTTCAACTTCAGTCATGTTTATCTTCGCTCGAATTCCAATGGTGTTTCAAATGAAATGCAAAGTGTTCACGCAAAAATCATACCAAATTGCTTTCATTGTTGTTACAACAGCTGTTGGAGCAATTGCAACTCTTATTATTGTTTTATTAAACGATGATACATTTTTCAGTTTCATGAATCATTTCAGTAATATATGCATAAGTGTTCTTCCTTTTTGGTTTACTTTAAATTTCGTGATCGTAGTTGCACTTCTTACTCATATAACATTCAGAAGTTATGTCGAGTTGGCAATGTTTGAAATCGGGTGCATCATCATGGACCAAGTTTTTCGCACCGCTTTCTTCACAAATTACCTTCACGAAAACAAAGAATCGAAACCATTCTTGGATTTTTACTACATGTATGGAGATTCATATTTCCAAATAAACCAAGGTTATAAATATGAAAATTCTTCAACAGTACTAAGCAGTTTTGAGCCCCATACTACCGCATTAACGAACCCCTTTGTGTTTAAATGGCACTGGCATTACGCTGGTTTTGCCTGCCAAATACCCTACAACCGGTTTTACCCAATTTGGTTCATAACAATACCGGGATTTGCACTTCTTCATTCCTATCATTACAATGCTGAACAGACTGAAAGGCCATCAAAATTATTTCCAGTTCTTCTTTTCATTGTCGTAATGATAGGTTCAATTGTAGAGGAATGCATCAGGATGTTCCTTGATTTTCCAATTGCAATTGGAGTTATTACCTTCTCAGTGCTTTCCATGCTTTCACTCCTATGGTTCTGGAGACGGAAAGAAGTGGGGGACTTTGTGAAGGGTGTGTATGTCTTTGTTTCACGCTCTCATGTATCTTCAGGTACGTAAAATTTTATCGGAAACTGTTTTAAATAATTTTATTTCAGGATATTAGAAAGCCCGTTAAAATTAAATAGCCGTGTATATTGTGTTGACTCAGTTACAAACTATGCCATATTATAGTCAACGTTGTTTTTTTTTCAAAAATCTGTGACATGTGCTTGGGGTTTCCAAAGAAAAAGCTAGCAAAAATTGGTTGAAAGTTGGTATCGAAGTTTTAACTGACTGTATGCGTATTTATGATCAATTGATGAATAATAAGATGTGTTTTGCGAAGCAAAACACTTCAAACAATGTGAGATTTATTGAGGGTTCTATATTTGGAATCTGGTTTTCTTAAAGTTTGTGTGTGGTTTTTTGACAATTTTTGAGTATTGTGTTGGCTGTACCGTGTGATCCACTATAGGGCGTTCAAGTTGTATTATGAGAAATTACTGAACAAAATCGCTAGGGGCTTAATTTTGTATACTTACATAAAAGTACGAAAGATAACTTGCATCGTTTCAGCAGAGGAGAGTTGGTACAATAAACTCCCCTTAAAGTTTGCCATTGTCTTTTGCTTCTTTACTTACTTCTCGAAGTAATTTGTAACGTTCAGGCAAAAATGTACCAAATCTTATCAACTTCATGGGTTAAGAAGTTTTTATCATAGAACTTTCAAATTATGGATCGTGGTCTTCTCAAAAATAGTTTTAAAAGATGGGTAGAACTACAACATAGCCAAAAATGAAAAATCTATGACCGAAAATTTTCCATTAATGGAAGCTCTATGACTTAAATTTTTCAATAATATGGGAGTTCTATGATTACTACCTCTCCATAACAGCAGAAAAGAGCTATTAAATGAATCTTGAGTTTTTCGTGATTTCTCGGGAGCTTCCTGAAGTACAAGGAAAATCAGTTTTTACTGTTTCTCATGCCGAGTAAGCAATAATGGAGGCATTTTTTCCACGACCTGTTATTTAGCTAAAAATAAAAATCCAGGTTAATCCAGGAGTAATGTGGCACATCACAAAAGCAAAGATGGAGGCCAAATAAAAAAAACAGCACATGAGAGAAGGTTCCTGTAAAGGCACAAAGAGAAGGACATTTAAAAAAAATTGATTAAAATTGACAAAATTTGACTGAAGACGCAAAGAAAATAAAACTTATTGTTTTACCATCCTGAAAGATAGAGGGCACTAACCAAACAGCAGGGAAAATGTTGAGCAATTTCCTGACCCAGAAAGTCCTATTATGTTATTTAAATACTATTGACTTTTTGAGAAACCTTTGACGATATCGCAAAACCGGACATTGTATATCACTTACGCGAAGTTTTCTTAATTCACGGCCAACATTAGCATAAAGGACGCTCTTTATACTCCTTTGAACAGCCTAGATTTAGTCGTAAAGAAATGAGACTAATTTTCACATGAAAAAAGTCGAAAAATTGGAGTTTTCGACCCACACTGTTTTATGTAACACATCTTTAAAGAATAACCTAATAGAAAAACCTTGGGTTGTTTTACCTTTCTCATGAATAGAAGACACTACTAAAATAGATTGGGTCACATTGAGCAACTTCTTGAACCAGGTCCTATAATATTTTTTAAATACGATTGACTTTTTTGAGAAACATTTGACGAAATTACAAAACTTGGCGTTACATATCCATTATGGGAAATTTACTGAATTCAGGGCCAACTTCAGCCTAACAAACGTTTGGTATAACACTTTGAGCAGCGGAGACTTAGCATTAACGAAATGAGACTATCTGTTACAAAAACAATAGAAAAATTGGCTTTTCCGACCTACAACTGTTTTATGTCATATTTTTAGGCATTGAACCAATACAAAAATCACGGGTTGTTCTACCATCCCTATGGATAGGAGGCACTACCAAAACAGTTTGGGTCACACTGAACAACTGCTTGACCCAGAGGGTCCTATTTTTTAAATACGATCAACCCAGGTTACGTTAAACCAAATTGCCTGAAGATAAGATTGGCAAACCAACTCACTATTGTGTTCGTCACAAAGTAGCACTTTATAGGTAGTTTGCGTTTTCGAGTAAAAAGTATAAAAAACCTTGGATCTATTTTGTTTTGCCCCCCCCCCCCCCCCACCAGCTTAGTGAACAGAAATTTTTTATGACCCCCTCCCCGGCGCACGTGGTATTTTCATACGTAGTAACGTGCTATATAACAACATATAATTTGTAATTGGGGGTCATAAAAACACTGGGGGGATAGAATAGATCAAAAAATATTTATCACTTTTTCCAGTAAAACCATTGTTAATAGCAATCAGATATGCAACCAGATTTAGAAAGAATAAGAACCCTCAGCTGTTTTTCCGTTTTGCGGCAAGCGAACCAAGAAATATGTCTTTTGTGCAAAAATTCCGATTGTAATGGTTTTTAACCTATTTATCAGTGAGCGACCAATTAGCTTGATGTGTGAATTCACATTTCCAAAAAAAATATCAGGCAAAATTGGTGCCTGACAGTGACCAATGCTTTCTTAAAAAATTTGTGACAGAAAGTCTTCTTTAAACTAATACTTTTTGATAAAACTGCCTGTCAGATAATTTCTTAAAATTAGGTCAAAAATCGGTTTCTGTGCCCATATGCATATAAATTTCAGCGAAAGCATAAAACTCAGGCCGAACAGCTGCTTTTAAGCTCGAAATAAAATAAATATACCACTGAGAGCGAAATTTCATCATACAGTCTCATTTAGCTTTTCATTTTGACAATTGGAAGATCAGGGAATTAAAAAACTATTGAAGGTTTTACTGTGGTACTTAGTGATATCTTCTACACTTTGGTTTTGTAATCTATTCTGTTTGAGCGTCCCAGTCCGTTATGCTCCCTGAGTTAGAGAGCACGTTTCATTAAATGGTAAATCGGCACGCAAAAAAGCGCACGTGCGTCAGTCGGGTGCAAATAATTGCACCTAATAACCTGGGGGCACAAGCGGTAAAGATCCCGATTACTGTTACTTCGTGTACTATTCGAACATAAAAGTGTCCGTTGTCAGAACAAAAATTAGTTGCGCGGAACGAAGAATTTTTCCCACGAATTTAATTAAAACCGGATTCTGATGTAATTAGAAAGGCAGAACAAGAGCGTAGCTTGCGTTTCCTCATTGAAGCCAAATACACTTACATTGGACAAATACCGTGGTGTAAATCTGATTTTTTGGTCAATAGAATCCTACATGATCAAAGAGAATTAATAAGTATTAATAGGATGTTTTTTATAGCTGCGAAGCTGCAAGTTGAATTGAGCTATATTGCGGTGCTCTTGGTTTTTTTGGGACTCGACAAGGAGTATTATTTTTCTATCGGTCTTTTTTGCAGGAAGTAGATTTGTTCACACGGCATTTTGACCTAAAAGCGAAAGTGAGAAAAGCTGTCTTGTTGAACAGATTTTTGCTAAGAGAAAGAAGTTTTTTTGATCATGCGCTGCGTTTAGTGAATGACTTTCTGACTTTGGAAAGTAGTTTTTGATTGAATGGCACATATAGATAACCATTTTTAGCCGTTTTCCGTCTAAGTGGCCCAATTTTTTTTGCTTGTAATTTGTTTTCTTGTAGAAATAATTTTTATTCCATACTATATTGAAATTTCAACCTCGGAAATTGATGCCACAGTGTTTTGCAGAGCCTGAAAATGCGTTTCAAATACAAAATTGGAACATATTTCTTGATTTTATAGTCAATTTTTCGCTTTTTTGTCTTCTAATTTATCCAATTTTGAATCTTTTAGTCGTCTTTTGGTAGTTCGTCCAATTTTGGTAGTTTTTCCAATTTTTGTCTGTTTTTTGTTTGTATTTTGGTTTTAATTGCAAGAAATAGTCTTTTTATGCAAACTGTTGGACTATAATTCTGTTTCAATAAAAGTTGAATCATTTGTTGGCGTTAAGTTTTTTGAAAAATAGTTAAAACTTTTCATAAATGCAGTCTTAAAAGTTTTTTGAACTTTTTTTGCAAAATATTTCAATGTTTCGTATTTTTGAATTCTGCTTTTTCCTATTTTTTTGTTCTCTCCAGAAGGATAGATCTTTGTATCGGATGACTAGTTATCTTTTCTATGTTTCAAATGCTGAGCAATGAAATGTATTCTTTTTTCTTGATTTTCTTTATTTGATTTTTAACTTTTAAAAAATCAAGATTTTCCTCTTTACGGTGTTCCTTACATGAAGCCCTTATTCTTCACATTCTATTATATTTTTTTCGGTATTTTGATTTTTTTCAGTTGTTAAAAATTTATGATTTTAGCTTCTTCTTAGATTTTCGTCATTTCTTTGGTTTGCAATTGATTTTATTCAACAAAAGCCAGTTCTGAGAGTTTGCTATCAAATTTTGTTCCAAAATTTTCACTTATTATTATTTACTGCATCTGTCCTCCGGCCTTGGTATTAAATTAAACAATTTTTTGCCTTTGAATATTCTTTTACTGCTTATGTCTTTTCTGTGATCAATTTAATATCCGAATTAGTATGAAATCTTGTTGTCTAGCAAATGTACAACAAGGAAAAGGTGTGTGTGTTGTTTTTTTGTCTTAATTGCAGTTATTAGAAGTCCAATAATAGTGGTTTTCTGATTCCTAAATTTGAGCTTTCTTTTTTGAAAAGAGTTAACTTAGTTTCTGAGATTATTGTCTGCCGTTTGCTTTCGTGGTCTTTTTGAGAATAGAATCATGAATTATTTGAGAGCAATTGATAGCCTTTTCAGCTTGTTCAGCCTCTCAGTTTTTTGACCATTTTTATTATTTTGGATTTTTCTAACGTTACAAAACGTTTTAAGTAATATAAGATTTGCTGCAATTTGTTTCTCTTGGTGAGAGTGGTTTAGGTTTCCCCAATTTTTAGATCAGACCTGGGGAGGTAATGAGTTCAGGGTTTAATACAAAAAGTATTGGCTTCCGCTGCATTTACAGTTTTGTTTGTGAAGTTTTGACGCTTCGATTCCCTTCCGGAATTCATCTGGCTATGTTTTTTGTTTCATCGTCTGACGCTCTTTTTCGTTTTACATTTGTTCACACAGCAAAGCTGAAAAATTTGAATTTTCTGAATGATTTTATCCTACCAAACGCTTTTGCGCGCGTGACGTCATTTCTCACTCTCTTTAGAAAAATTAGTTTGCGTGATTAGATTTTGATCACAAGTGACTTACCTCACTCAATAAAATGACTTGTGCACTTAAAAACTTAAGTTTAATTTGATTTTGTTTAAGGTCAAAGGAACTCATATTTGCAGTACAGGTCCCTATTAAGAGGCTTCTTCGGGATGAGTTTTAACAAGATTTATTAATTTATCGCTGGATGTTTTATACCTAGCTTTTTGAACCGCGTCGAATTTTTTTCAAATTAGATCTGTCTCTGTTTCTATCTCTATTCTACGGCATGCAGGTCTATTCTTTCGCAGCTATTCCGGTAATCTGCCGGCTATGTTTGGAAGAGTTTATGCGATCATTTTCCCCAAATTCATCAAAAATGCTCTATTACTTTAGAAATCTTCTGTCACTTGAACGCCGCCATTATACCTTGTGATTGGGCGAGCAAAATTCATCAGTTTGAAATTCCACACATTTGCCAGATTACCCAAAGATAGAATTTTTAGGAAAATTTCCAGAAGTTGAAAAAGGGGGGCTAAAAGCAGCTCTATAAGAAAAACTAGATTGGCAACAACATCAGCGAAACGGAAATACTATCTGTACACTGAAGTGTCGAACATTATATGCAAAATCTGAACGAGATAGAGTTCCCAGACATCGCGGATCATCGATCAGTTTTGTCTCTTTTTCGAAACATTTGTTCAAAAACCAGAGCTCATTAACACACTGATAGAAAAATTGTTACCGATTGCATTCAAGATAGAACATTTATCAGTATCATAATGAGATTCGACTACTATATATGTCCTAAGCCCCAATAAAGAGGCGAGCTAAACGTCCAATTATATGATAAACAATTTCACATAGGTCAAATCTATGCAGCTACAAATACTACAAAATCAACGCAGGCTCTAATTTTCTTTTCAAACTTGTAGATGAAGACATAAACAGCATATTTCTATGCACAAATCCTGGTTAAACCAATTATCCGATGAAAACAGCGGAAAAAACGCAACATCAAAGCATAGAAAAGAAGCTCTGATTGAACGGAGACAAAAAAAATTGTTAACTAGAACGCTGATTGAAATTAGCAAACAACGAATATAAATATATGCAATATCTAGAACAATTTCATATTTTCTCAAGCCAATAGTATCCAATCAATTCAAAATTAGCAAAACTGAAAAATTAGATTACTAATTTCAACACGCAAACAAAATAATGTTACCAACATGTCCAGTCTGCACTTAAGAATTCGGCTTATCATTTTCATTAAAATACAATAGAGAATGATTTAGTTCCAGAAAATTCCATATTGAACATCAAAGATCCGAATTACAAACAGAGTTGATTAAAAATACACCAGCCCAAAAAAACCTCAAAATTCAGATGAATGTCGAAATGGAATCAATCGCTTATTAATATATAATTCCAAATCACAAAATGAAAACAACCAGGAGAGCACAGAGGTAAGTGTGCGGCTGTTGACCAGCTTTGCAGAAGTTCTGAGAAATATCGTGTTGGGCATATTTCTACAAAAAAAAAAATGACCACAGAGTCCCAAATTGAAAGCACAGTTAAAGACGTCACTCAGTTAAACAGAGAACGAGGTCAATAGTGAAGTTAATGAAATCGATTTCAATCAAAGAGCATCCTTCAACGGAAGCTCGGAGGAGGTCTGTGAACTTAAAATCGCAAAGTGTTTTGAATTAGAGATCAGCTTAGATTTTTTTACTAGTTTAAAAATGTCATAGATGAATAGTTTTTGATTATCAACACTGGAAGCGTGACATTGCGAAAAATGCAAACTTCGCATGGTGAGGTAAACATACTAAGGCGGACCCGATGTGGGCTCCTTTTACAGCCTTAAAGTATAAAGAGCTAGGGCTACTTATTTGTGCGCGCGAAGTAGACTTTCCTATATCTCTAAGTCTAACCGACTCTGTAAATTACTGAGAGCAAACTTCTAGTATTACGGTTGTTAAGAAGTGTAGCACTGGAGTCAATGGTATACACGTGGTGTATCTAACTAATAGAGTGACTTCAGCTAGTTCAGTTCTCTCTATATAAAAGAGAATAGTGTCTTCTCAGTCTCTGATTGGTTGGAAGTGTACATTCAGTATTTCCACTGCTACATCCATCGGGTTTGAGAGTTTCAAATCCGAATTTTTGAAGTGTAGCAGAAATACGTTGAATGTGTCAAACTCGTTGATGGGTAGGGTGAAGTGAGTGATGAGTTGTGTACTCTCTGAAGTGAGTTGTGGCTTGTGTCGTTGCCTGGAATCCCTGTCAGTGAAGTTGTGACTAGTGTCGTCAGTGAAGCGCTTCTTCTGGATTGTAGAACCAGGAAGGTTGCCAGTTACAGGGTGTGCTGGCCAGTGACGTCTGTCCTGTTAGAGTATGCCCAACTGCTCTCACTGTCAAGTAGTGAGGATTTGTTCCCAGTTGGAGGATCCCTTGTAGTCTGTAGTATCTGTCTGGTTTGTACGAGGAGATTTCTGTATATCTCCACTCCACTTGGTACAAGGTTTCAACCAGTCGGATTTACCAGCTTACCTTCTGGTGGAAATCCATCGCTTAGCTACTGTGTGAGCTACTTTCCCTATTAAATCTATTAGTTAAGATTAATACCTTCTTATTGTAAGTCCCGACCGGGAGAAAGAAGAAAAGGACTGATCCTAATCTTCAGTCTTGTGGAAAAAAAAGATGATCAAGAGATATAAAACTGGAAAAGAGAAAATGAATATAGAAATAAAGAGGAAAAGAAAATAAAGATAAATAGAAAATTACTAGTGAGTTCTTGTGAGAACAGTGAGTCTCTGAGTTTGTGGGACTGTGAGCCCGAAGTGTGTTGTAGGACTGTAGACTACGTTCCATACTCGAACTGGAAATCTGGTGCGCGATTGTCCGGATCTCTATAGAAGGCGAGGAATTGGGGATCTTGTGCAAGACAGGCAGCAAGGGCAAAGGGATACAAATCCACGTTGCAGCGGGGTTGCAACGCGAGGAGGTGGTTGAACATTTGCTTCTCTTCTTGTGATGGTTTGCGGTTAGCCATTTTGTCCACCCTCCAGTCCCTGAAGAGGAGGTTGATAGTGTGTCCGTAGACAAACTTCGTGGCGCCTCCTTCTACGCGTTGTAGATATTCGATCGGGATGAGGATGGGGCGGTTCGTCTTTGCGTAGAGGGGAAAGAAGATAAAGTAATTTTTGATCGGGTTAAAATTACGTAGGGTGCCTTGATGAAAATTAGGTTGTATAATGTAGCTGTAATTCATATAATAGGGTGACGTGAGTTTAGTGGAGGTGCGAATTCATGTGTATAATCGGATTAGTGTGTTGGAAGTGTTGTTGTGCAAATAAATAGTTGTGCATGGTGTGGAGCATCTTCACTCTATTCACTTTGTGGGTGGTGTTATTAACATCCATCTGTGTGGGATGTAAAAAGCCAAATTGTAGGTAGAAAGAATCGTATTTGGCGTAATTTTTTTATGAAGCATTGTCGCGGGTGAAAAATTGTTGAGGTAATCATTTGGGCGATCTGCAAGAGCAAAAAATTACTTGAACAGATGCCAAAATCGTTTGGTAAATCGGGGATTGAGAGGGAAATGAAGACATTCAAGAGGGAGGTCTCGACATCAGCCCTCTTGAACATACTCATTTTCAAGCTGTCTCAGAGAACAGGAACTGGCTGTCGGTTTCAAGGTATGTTGAGGTGCGGTTGAAGTGTAATTGATACATTCCGGTACGTAAATTCCTTGCAGTATTGATGCCAAGGGGATTCGAAAAAAATTGTGGAAACGAAAAATTGGTCCCTGTGAGTGGTGGGAGATGCCTTGTGTCGGCGCGAAGGGATTTCCTCGGCCACGTGATGATGAGGGCTGTGGGCCTCAAGAAGGACTCGCTGTATGCCGAGCAGGCGATTGTGAAGCCTGCATGGGGGAAGAGCGAACGGGTTAGGCCTCGTGTGCCGTGGCTCGTGGGCGTCTTCGAGATGAGGGGTCAGTACACGGATAATTAACCATTGAAGTCGGACGATCGTAAGTTGGTGGTTGCGGGAAAGGCTGTTGAGGCCTAAGAGGTGGTATTGTTGGCCCGTACCGCGCTGAGGATACGGGTGTGTGTCGTGGGTGTAGTGTGGGCATGACTTGTGGTGGATAAACCAGTGGCTGCAATCGTGGGCGTAAGCCACGAATCCTACCCGAGTTTGCCCAATTGGGGATGACTGTCTCTGGTGTGGAATGACCGGATTGTCCCACTTCATCAGCCCAAGAAAGAATAGTTGTCTGTTGAGGTGGTGGTCGTTGTAATGATACCGTGTGCACAGTAGAAGTGAGTGAGGAGGGCTGTGATCTTTGGACATGTCCCAGCTCTTGTGACGAGCTGGCATGTCCGATCGCAATCGAGGGCGAGCTCGTGTCACTGTCGATTTACAGGTGAAGTTCACCTGAGCTTGAGGAAGAGGTGGCGGGTGAAGGCAGTGGGTTCACCCGCGCAAAATTTGCGGTGTCCACAGACTGTGGCTATGGGGAAAATTGGGCCATCGTGAAGAGGGCCGGTGTTTGCATTTTGCAAACTGGTTCGGGTACTGTAGGTGCCAGTATCAGTGGAGTGAGGGGTGAAGGCAGAATGTCATTAACCTCCAGCATGACGACGTCGTATGCCGTAGGGTGGACATTTGGAGGGATTGGTGAGCCTCCTTCCTGGTGGGTGGGGACTGCAGTGGAGTTACTAAAACAAAACAGGTGTTAAAGCCGAGTGCTTGGAAAATTAAAAAGGAGTTCTTCTGGGATTTCCTGATAGTCAGCAACTTTTTCAATATAGTCTTGTGAAAAAGAATCTCCACGTGAGCGTTTACGCTTTTTGGTTTGAAATGTGTGTAAATATAGAGATTGAAAATCTGGTTTCGTGCGAGAGTCAATTGGTGTTTCATAGCAGTGATAAATAGAAGCTAGTAAAGTGGAAGTGTGTCGTTTATTTGTACTATTGTGTACTGGAGAAGAGAATTTCTTATAGAAGTTTTCAAACTTTTTGTGTAATAGATTCAATTCATTTTGAGAGTGTGGAGTGCAACTGTCAACTGAGTGTCTACGTCGTTTTTATGGTGATGGTGGTTTATATTGTGCGGAATCGGTCTGTAGAACATGGAATACTGTTTGTGAAAATACGCCAAAAAATCCGGAGGTTATAATTTTAGCCAATGTGATATTGGGTCCTAAAAGTGACTTTAACATATAGTTGTTAAATGCACTACGAAATAGGCCAAAAAGACACTGTAAAATATTAAAAAGAGTCCATATTATGGCTATTTCTTTTAATACGTACCAAGGGTATCCAAAGATTCCTATGAGGGATTCTTTTAAATAGTTGCCATTGATTAAGTCGCGCCAATCAAGACGGCGGAGGGTGAATTCGTTGCCGTTAATAAAGAGTTTGTTATAGTAATCATGATATTCAGTGCGTAAGTGTGAGAATTGTGCTTGTAACTGTGCTTGTTTATCGGTTTAATTTAATGCTTGTAATGTGCTTCTTTATGAAATTTTTCGGCTGCATCATCGACTAATTGGATTAATTTCATCTTGTCTATTGACTTAGTCCAGTCATGTTGACTGTATTTTCCGAGTTGATGCGCGGTAAAGTCTGCCTGGGTGGAGCGGTTTTCATCTTCGTCAGTCGTGAAAGTTTTAACGGGGTTTCGCGCCTTAATTGGGTAGGGTGTTAAGCGATATGTGTCATCACCGTCTGCGTCGAGTGAAATTTGTTGATCAAAATTTCCGGATTTACATGGTGCTTTAATAGACCAAGGAAAAGTCTTTCGGGTGACTTGGTCGACAAATTGTAATTTGTTTTGGTAGTATATAGGAATACGATCGAAGCGTTGATTTTGAAACACATAAAGGGGTGATGAAACAACTTTACTCTGAAAGAGTGAAATTACTTTTTGATTTTTAAGTGTGGCGAATGTGTGTCCCTGTCCTGTGATAATATAACCAACAAGAGGGAATTTTTGTGTCAGTAAAATAAAAGCGGTTTTTTTCAAATCGCGATCTAAGTCACAAAGTTTTTTTATAAATTAAGCTTTTATGATCCATCACGAGCAAGACTCGACTAATCATGTAATCGAGTTTTGCAACGATCTGAACATTAGGGTGAACTGCACCAAACCAATTTTGTTTTCTGAATAGCTTATATTTATATGATTTGTGTTATAATTGTGATTCTTGTGGAATGACATATCCATCACGGATATTTGCTTTCGTGTAGGGTGTTAAAGAGGCTGGTCTTTCAGGGACTATTACGTGTTTTTCATCAATGTCGGGTGACGGTTTTCCCGAGACTAAGTTAAAACCTTCTCGGTGCTGTATAAAAATATCCTGACATTGGGTGGCATAATATGGGCGATCTTCATTACATTTATAGAGAGGTTTTGTGAGTACATCAAAACGTGAAAGTGCAGATTTATCATAAAGGTGCTTCTGAAAACGACTAGAATACATGTGTGGCGTGTTTTTGTGGCCAAAATTAGTTTCGTTGTTTTCAACTGTTTCGATGAAGTATCGTTTTTGAAAATTAGTCATCCGTGCGTGTGATCTTCCAGCATCAAAAATACGGCAGTGGTTTTTGGGTTCCCAAATGACTGTTGCTCTAATAGCGTGATTTAGAGGACAGTAGACTGGTTCTAAATCGCACTTAATGCAAACTGTTCCATAGTTCATGTGTTCTGAGGCAACATCAAATTTAGGGTGATGTTAGTTAATTGGAGTGACAATCCTAGTGTATGGATGACATGATATTCGTGTTCTGGGTTTTTACCGGGACAGTTAGCCCAGGGATTATCTGTGGCATTAGGAATCCAATTATGATCGCGTGGGTTATAGACCATGATTCCGTGTTGGAACGCGAAAGGTCTATAACGGTCAAGTCGAAAACGGCCTCGTTTTTCTTCTATTTTAGCTTGCCAGTGGGGGTCGTCTAATACATCGAAGTGTATCATCTGAGGGCGGTAGTGGTGTTTACTATTGAGACCAACGCGTGCAAGTTCTCTATGAGCTTCAATTTCTGAGGGAAAGAAAAGTCTTTCCAGATTATTAACATACCAATTATCGTGGTCAAACCTAAAGCCTCTTTTGAGTGAGATTTTGTGACAAAAACATTCCTTGTCGCTAAGTTTAGCAAGTATGGCGTAAGCGCGTACTTGTAGTCTCCGAATTTGTGAAAAGATTTGTACTTGGGCGGGGAAGATTTGAAAATGGGCCGGCTTGATCTTACATTCGCCAATTTTATTGAGCTTATAATACTGCATATTTGTGATATGCTTTGGGGAACAATCATAATGTGTAACAACAAGATCCTTTATGCCTATTTTGGTTGTGGATATATTATGTTGGTCAACTTTAATTGGTTGTTTTGTTGGGAGTGGACATGAAAAAAAATAAATTATGTGAAAATTAAATTTGTAGTGGAAATGTGTAAGAGAGACCAGAGTGTGGATTATAGAAGACAAAATATCCTGCTGTGTTTTTCGTGTATCTGTCGAATTTGTAGTGTATTTCTTGACAAATAAAGAGTGATGGGTTTGTTTTGACTCTAAAGATAGTTGGCGCTGCAGATTGTGGTTGAAAAATAATTTTGTCTTGTTCGACAACAATTTCAACAGAGAAAGTGATTTTTGATTGCTTGAGTAATTCGTGAGCCCTTTGTTTTTGTACGGGTGTTATCTTATATGACTTAGATATTCTTTGATTAGACCAATTATGTAACTGTTCACCATTGTTATGGTCTCCAAAGAGGGCGGGTGGAGGAACAATAAACCTAGGGTCTAGTTTTAATGGTCAAGTGGTGTAAGTTCGTTTCGTATCGAGTTGTTTCCCGATAGTGGTGAGAATGTTGATCTGGATCTGGTGTAGGTGAGTTTGAGCTTAGAGTGATAATCTGCGGTATGCCCGGAAAGCTGAGCGGTAATGAACTTTGGAACGAAGGTGATGAATTCACTATATTAAAAGAGTGATTCCAGTGTGCTTGTGATAATAAGCGTTCAATGTTTGTTATCGGTCCTTTTGGTGGATTAAAGGGATTATTCGCAATTTGTGATGGAGTAGGTGAAAAAAACTGAGAACTAATTGGATCAAAAATAGAAGTGTCAGAAAGTATGCTAATATCACGTGTGGTGTCGTTAATATTTGAAACAGTTTGAATTGGCTGTGGCAATTCTGAACTACGAGTTTTGTCTGTATTTGCAAAATTTATCGGTTGAGTGGAGAATTGTGGATTGTTTGAGTAATTAAGTAATTCAAGATGTGGTGCTTGTGGAGAAGCTGGTATAAGTGTGGGTAGAGGAAGTGTTGTGTTTGGGAGAAAACCAGAGTATGACGATAAAGTTTGTGTGGTTATTTGTTGTTGCTGTTGTGCTTGCGTTTGGTGTATTTGCGTTTGACTTTGATGGGGGGAGTGGGCTTAACGATTGTGGGCTAAAGTGGTGGGAGTGTCCAGTAAGACGAGGTCTATCTGCAGATTTTGCTGTAGTAATGACTGAGTATAGGTGTTCCACAGTTTCTTGAGTTTGTGGTTTTTTAGTAAAGATTTTAAATGATGACTTTTTGTGTGTTGTTTAGTCGCTTCGCTGTATGAGCAACTAGGTGATTCTGAGACGGGGGAGCACTTGGGTTAGTGTTGGATTGTTGACTAGAGGACCCAATTGTGACGATAATCTTTGGCCCAGAGTGGTGCAATTATCGCAATAATAAATTTTATAGTGAGTAGAGCTGGGGATAACAATTATTAAGAGATTTAAAGTAGGTATACTTACTCTGATTGCTGCGCAGGGTGATTCTGGTGGGATGACATTATGTAGATAGATTAGATCTAAAAAATCAGCAGCAGAAACTGTTATCAATTCAGCAAGTGTATAGTTTTTTAGTCCAAATAAATAGTGTGCGGATATATAGTTTCATTTGATGTGTTGTTTTATGTTTGACAAGTTGTTGGATTTAATCAACTTGAGGAGTTTTTTTAATGTATTTTATATCATATGAGGCTGGGATGGCATCAATATTAACGGTGTAAACAATATCTGTATAAATATTTTCATAATGTTTTGGTGTTGCTTGTGGTGGAAAAATTGAGAGATAGAAAAGAGGAATATTTTCGTTATTGAAGTCTAAAATATAGAAAACCCATTCACAACAAGTGGGTGAATCTAAGATTTGATCAAGGTTGTAAAAAATATCTTGAAAGCGGACTTGTTTAGGTTTAAAATTTTGAATGTATCTAAATGTAGACTCGCAAGGTGTAAACAATACTTCGAGTCTATGTTGAGAAGTTATGTGTATACCTGGTGAAATTCGTTGAGAAGAATGCTTTCAGTGCTGTGAGTCTGAAACTTTGCAGTTGTAGTGGTGTAATTGCTTCTGATAGCTGTTGCATTGGTGATCAAAGAAGTCTAAGAAGTTGAAGAAGTCAAAGAAGCCAAAGAACTGTACTGTGAGATATTTCTTATAGTTAAGGAGGAAAGAGTGAAAAATTGATTTTAAAACTAAGAGAAAAGAGAGATTTTTCTAAGTTTAGAGAAAGAAGAGTGGAAGAGAGTAGTTTCAAAGAGTGGAGTTGAAAGTTGAGAGAGCGTTTAAGTGAATTTTATTGAAGAAGAAGAGAGAAGAAAGAAGCAACTAAGTTTGGAGAGCGGTGGACTGAAAAGTGATTTCAGACAATATGATTTTGCCTGACCACGACTTTTTATTCGGTTGCAAAAAGTTACCGAGTCATATCTTTGCAAATAAATGAGATTAGTGAATTGTTCCCAGACCGAGATGTGGGTCGGTTATTATCTTAATATTTAGTTAGTTTTCTTTTTGTTATTATCGTGTGGAATGGTCTGTAATTACCTTCTTTTCATTTCCTGATGGAGGGGTTTTTGTGGTTCTGCTAGGGTAGCAGATGAAGAGATAGTCCGTCTGCTTTGTTTACTGTGCTAAGGGGTTTATTTAACTTTACCAGTGAAAGTAGTTGTATTACGGGGAAGCGTGGTGAAAGAACTATCCGAACTATCGCTCTCGTATAAGAGAACGAGGGAATTGTATTTTTTTTGAAATTATATTTATTAGCTATTTAGCGGGTTATGCTAAATTGTGTTCGGCTATTTAAAGCCAGAGGAGTGATCTGGTGTGTATTTAATAGTGAAGTGTGAATGTTTTTAAATGTTAATTGTTCGTGAAGCCGAAATTTTTGATTGTGGTATAAAGACTCTGTAGTTTTTTATTGGTTGGCGTCGAAGACGATTGTCTCTTTTAGTGTAGTTTTTCGAAGTGTTTTCGGATATTTCAGACAGGTTACAAGGTAACTGAGGGGGAAGGTTATCTGTGGATGATACGTTTGGATTCTCTAGACTGAACGAGACAGATTTCGGCTTGGTAAGCGGTGGCTTTTTAGAAGTTTTAAAAGTGAATTATCAGAGAAGTATTTCTCCATTTGTTCTTGAACGAAGATTTTTTTGGGATAATATAGTACTATATTATTTCTATGACGGGTGTTTTGTTTACCAGAAAAATCTTCTCGTTTATAAGTGACTAATGTAGGAGTATCAATTATTTTGTAAGGTCCGATATTTTGTGGTTGGATCTTTTTTGATACTCTGAATTCTGTGGCCTTATTTACGACTAAAACATAAGTATTTATTTTAAGTGGTTGCGCCGTTCCGAAGTGGCGATTTATAAATGAGCGTAAATGTTTGTTTTGGTTTAAATAATTGTGTACTTCATTATAAACTTCCGAGTGTATCTTTTCACGATTGAGAAACCAATATGCAAAATTTCATTTCTGTAACTTTTTTGGGGGTTGATGACCTTAGTGGTCAGTATGTGTATGGTTAGGTAATGAATTACAAGTTGAATTTTCTGTGGGTTTACAGTTCCCTAAGCTATCTGTAGTGGACGATAGATTGAACATTATAAGTTTCTTTGGTTTTTGACCAAATAATAGTTCATATGGTGAAAAGTTAATATTGGTCCTAACTTGTGAATTCAATACAAACGGAAAAACTTTTACTTTCTGTGACCACGTGTCATATTGTGAGTCTACGGCTCTGCGAAGAAATGTGTTCAATTGGCGGTTACTGTTTTCATCGAGTCCATTAGACCACGGTGCATATGGCGTACATGGTTTGAGTTTTACATTATATATACGGCAGAAATGTTTAAATTCTCCGTTAATGTATTCATTTCCATTATCTGTTACCAAAATATCTGGTATTCCGAATTTGACGATCCAATGTTCAAATATTACTGTGAGTGCTTGAGTGGCATCATTTTTGGTGAAGGGCGGTGTGCAACATAGTGCGCAAATGCGTCTACAAAAACATAGACGTGAGAGTTCCCATCGGTGACATTGGACCTTTTGTATCCATTGAAATACGGTGATTGAATTATGGTGAAACTTCTAAAAATGGCTGTTGTGGTTCCATTAAGATGTTTGGCATAGATTTGCTAGTTTGGCATTTCAAGCAATCTTGTGTAAGTTGCTACCCAAGTATTAATTTTCGGGAAATAGTAATTCTCTGGGTTTTCTGCGTGTGTTTTTCACGACCAGGGTGTACTGAAAGATCATGAGAGTGTGCTTTTGTAAAAGATGACTAGGAGAAGAGAGAGTGGTAGACAAATTTTTGGTGACGTTGCTTCTTGTATGTAGTACAAGAGATTATTGCTTTCGTTAATATTTAAATTTTTGAAATATCTATAATAGTGCAGTAATCTTTTGTTCGCTCGTATTGTTAGTGAAGGGTAGGGGAAAAATTTTGTAGCGTTTCCAAAGTAGAAGTTGTCTGAGAACTGGGTCTTGTTGACGCGTTTCATAGAGAAGCATATCATTTATTTCTGTTTGTTCTTCGTAGGAGTAATTATAGAGAATTGGGGATTTTGGGATGAAATCCTCCATTGCTGAAGGCGAAAATTTCATATTAATTATTAGTTCGGCATAGTTTGCGTCGTGATTAACTTGTGTGAAAGGTACTGCTTTATTTGTGTTTAGTGTAACGTCCGTGTGTAATATGACAGTGTAAATTTCTGGGAGTGAGTAGTTACTTTTAATTTGTTGTATTTTTTGTTGGTGTATATTATCTCAAGGTTGTGCTTTGGCCTGGAGTTCGTAATATGAAACCGGCAGATAAAGATTTTTTTCTAATTGTACTTTGAAATAGTTGTCTTAATCTGTAGATAGATTGGAAAGTGTGGTGATTCTACATGAGTGTCTATAGATATTGAATAAATGTATTCTTTTGATGAGGCGTAGTGACATTTGTATAGGTTGTGTATTTTGATTGTGTGTCATATAGAATTTAATCGAATCAGATATCTCAACTGTGCGGAGAAGGTGTTCGTCTTGTGTTGTAGTCGTTAGTCAGCGACTTAATAAATCTAGAAGTGAAAAGTTTTTTCCTTCTGTCCAAACAATGTGTAAGTTCGGAATTTTCATTAGAATTAATTGAAATTTATAAACTCTGTGGTTTGGTTTATTCTTTTGTGTGAATAAAAATAATATTGGTTTGTGATCAGTGTATATTTTTATTGGGTGTCTAGATCCTTGGATAAGAAACTCGTATTCTGAGAGTGCATAGATGACAGCTGAGCATTCGCGAAGAATGGTGGGAAGTCTATGTTCTGTGGTTAAAAATAGACGAGAGTTTGCTGATACTAACTCCTTTTTCCTTTTTCTTGAGTTCGGGATTGCAAGGCGGAATGTTCCGTCTGTAAATTCTTTTTTTACTCTATCAACTATTTGTTGTAATTCAGGAGTCCAATTAAAATCTGTTGTATCTTGAAGTTGTATTGTAATGTTGAAAAGCATTTGAGAATGACTTGTAAATGTATATATATTTTGAAATAAAAGTGAGACATCCTACATAATTTTGAATTTTCTTTTTATTTTTGGGTGTATGTAACTTTAAAAATCCGTCTATTTTTGATTTGAGTGAATGTATATGGTTATTTTGAGTTTGATGTCCTAAAAATTTAACTGAATCTAAGAAAAAGAAAGATATATCTGGAGCGGCTTTGAGGTTTTCATTCTTTAGAACAGTGTGATATTGAGTGAGTGTTTGTACATTGTGTCTGTTGTTGTATCTGGGATGACAAAACCATCATAATAAGTAATCATTTTGTTTTTTCTAATAAGTGGTTTACAAATGCTGCTAATAAAAGATGAGAAAGCTGCTGGGCCAATAGAAATACCGTAGAATAGGCGCTTAAAACAATATTGTTGTGCAGCAGTCACAAAATTCGTGAGTCTTTGTGATGGTTTATCAAGCGGCATTTGGTTATATGCACTGTTCATATCAGCTATAGAGAAGATTGGTCCCTTAATACGTGTTAAAATAATTTTTATTGGTTCTATGGGCCAACTTCATTTTGTTTTGTCAAGGATCGTATTTAATTGACGAGCATCTAGGACAATTTTTAGTGATTGTCCCTTTTTGAGGTTGATTACTGGGTTAATAAATGTGTTTCCAGTGGTTAAAGAGTCTGTATTTACGGTTGCAATGATGTCAAAATGTGTTAATATGTCGAGTAAGTGTTGTACTCTATCTTGTAATTGGAGTGGGATATGAGTAGCTCTTTGCTTTTTAAAGATAGCTGTTGCTTTTAGGGGTAGGTTTAGTTTTAACTTAATTTTTCCAACATCAAATTTGGAGGTTGAATAGCATTTTTTAAATTTTGTGAGAAGTTATGCTAATTTTTCAAACTGTATATGTGTTAGTTTTGTGTGTTCAAAATTAAACATGGTGAGAAATTCTGCATCTGTTTCAGTGAATTTTGAGACGTTAAATGGTATGGTGAAGTTTTTCTGTTCTGATTGTTATTTACGTTCTTGTTGTTTACTGAGAATTAAACAATAGAGTTTTTTAAGTGTTTCTGATGTACCTTGGGTGAGGTAACTTAAAGTATAAGCTTCCATTAATTCAGTGAGTTCATTTATGTGATATCTTGTGGGATGATAGCCATTAAGTGAAACATCTTGTTGTGCATATCCAATTATTCCTTTTACAAATGTTAAAGGGTGATTCAAAGGGTTTAGTATTAGTATTTGAATAAATGACTGATAGGGATATTCGAGTATTTTCATATCCATTATAGAGGAAAACATATTTTTGCGTAGTGGTATGAATGAAAAGTCAGATGTGTAAAGGATGGTACCATTTGCATTTTTATACTTACATCCATATGCAGTTGAAGAATAAGTTAAAATTCGGTATTCAGAAGGTGTGAAGTATATTGATTGATCTTCCATTACTGGAAATAATCGTGAATAATACGGGGGTGTTTTAATTGAAGAATCATAAAGTTTTAGTGATTTGATATCATTATTATATTTGATCTCAAATTTTTGAGATGAACATTTTATTGAATATACATATTTTTCTAGGAAATGTGAACCTAGAATATTAAATTTTATGTTTGATACATGAAAAGTCAGTGTATATGAAGTGTTTTTGAGAGTCCGACTTTCCGTTACATCTGGATAAAGTGTAAGTTTTATTGTGCCACTTGACTGTAATTTAGAACTATTTGCTGCTGAGAGAACAAGTGTTGTTGCTTTTAGCTGTAATTTGTGGTATTCTTTGATTTCATTCCAATTGTCAGTATTTAATATATTAAGTCTTGCACCAGAGTCTAGTAGATAATATATATCTAGTTGCGGTGGAGAGATTGTTTTCTTATGATCAGGTGTTTGTTGTGTGTCTATTGTAAGTGGAAGTACCCATATATTGTTTTTACAGGAGGTAGAAAAAATGTATTCTTCTGTGAGAGTGTTACATTTCTCTTGGCAGTTGAAGTATTCATCTTGGGTGTCCTGGTTTAGTTCTAAACGTAAATCGTTAAATTGTTGTTCGAGGAGTGTTTCCTCGGAGACTTTTGGTGTGTCTGTATTTTCAGTATTTAACGTAGTGTTGTCTGATTGTTCTTGATATAGCAATGAAATTCCTAACATTACGAAGTCTTTTTCGTGAGAACGGTCGTCGTGAGCGATTTCCGTCTCGGTTATAGAGAGGCGATTGTGGTCTAGAATTATATTGAGAGTTAGTTTGAAAATTCGGTCTTGGGTATGGTGAACCGTTTCTACTCGGTGGTTTAAAATTGCTATTCCCATAGTAGGGTTTTGATTTATTTTGTAAAAATTTATTTGGACTTCTGTGTCTTGAATTATTTCAGTGTTCTCTGCTATTGCTGCGAGAGCGATGTGAGAACGGTAGTGGTTTACCTATCATTATTCGATGTGACTTGTCTGTTGGGAAGGTTTTGATTGCCTTTCATTGCCTGGTTAAAAGATTATTTCTGGAAATTAGGTTTATCAATTGGTTTTGTATACCTTTTTTAGGGCACGTGAAAACTTTATGTCCTGAGCGTGAACATTTTTGGCCGAATTTTAGGAAAAGTGGTTTTCCTTTGAAGTTAGGATCGTTAAAGTATTTACGTCGTACTAAATTTATGCCCTGAGCAATATCCTATTCCATTGTGTGTATGTCATCTACTGTGAGGTTATCTATCTCAAGGGAGAGTTTATTAATTGAGGGTGAAAAAGTGGAATTTGTATTTAATTTGTGTTGATCAATTTTTGTTCTTGTATTATCTTCTCGGTGTATTTTTTCAACCAGTTGTGCAAATGGAAGTTGTTGTTCCAGTGCGGTTGAATTGTGATTTACAATATTTTTAAGTGCTATCCTGGCTAGTTGTGAATCGAGTTCGTTGACTAGTGCGTCATTCATTTTCGCATTTCGCATATCTGGGGCATTGTTAACATGTGCTTTACAAGTCAATTGTTCTATTCTAAGTGCTAATGTCTTAATTTGTTCACCAGAAGCACGTGTTATGCTTTCTAGCAATAATTTCACCTGTGTTTGCGACTGTTGGTTATCAAATGTTTTCTGAAATTCACGGCAAAACGCTTGCCAATTCTATTTGATATTTAGTTGAAGATGTGAATACCATTGTTGTGCTGGTCCTAGTAGGGCCTTTTGAATCATTGCAATTCGTTTCGAGATCCAGCCTTCATGAAATGGTGAATCAATCTGCTCTGGTCATTACCATATTTGTTGTAATAGCGTTGAAAAAATCTTCTGTTGTATAGGTAGGATCAGTACCATCAAACGGTCTTAAAGTTGCATTGGCGCCGAGCCACCTAGATAGGGATAAATCTTTGGTGTATTCCTACGGACTACAGGTGATGGCGTTTGTGTAGACGCCGCTTGTAAGTAATAAGGAGTCGGTGCGTTTGTATTTTGTTGTGTATTTTGTGAATATAATTGTTTAACAATTTTTACTAATTGTTGTGGAGTGATTTGGAGATTTTGGTTAGTCCCATGTGTAGGTTGGTAAAATTGTTCAGAATAATGGGTTCGGTGTTAAATTATACGGAGTTCTGTCTGTGTAGACGTGGTAAAGGTATGTTTACATTTGTTAATATCGGTAAAGTTGTATTTAATGGTTCTGAATGTTGTGTCAATTCAGTCGAGTTCACAGGTTGTCTTTGTTGGTGATTTTGGTAAATTTGCATGCTATCGGGGGCATTAATATTAGAATTATTATTAGTGTTATTTTTGTTATTTTGGTTATTATTTTGGTCTTGGTCTTCAAGATCAATTAATGTGTTTACCGTATATGATGAAAAGAGTTTTTCATCATCTAACATTGTTGAATTGAAATCTGTTTCAGTAGTTTCGTTCATACGGTTTTCCGATTGTTGAGAACGGAGTAGTGTGTCCATATTTTCAATTGGTAAAAATTCCAGAGAAGTATTTGTGTTTACTGCAATATTTGTACAATAAATGGTTGTGTTGCCGCTTTATAGTTTCAAATTTCTATATTATGGTGGTTAATGGATAATTTTGGATCGTCTCGGAAGGTATTTCAGGAATGTTTACAAAATTTTATGGGAACCAATTTGGATCATATATATAATGGAGTGTTTCTGGCAATTTAGTTATTATTCGAGGGTAGGTCTGTGCTAGAAGTTTTGTGGCTGGAAAGATGTGTCTCACCAAACTTTTCCAAGATCTGTGTACATACCAAGATAGAAGTGTGAGAGAATCAAAAATCCCTTCTTCATTTAAGTCTGCATCTGTATCAGAGCTTACATATATCTTTAGAAGGTGAGTGAATCCTTCTATTTCCTGTCTAGCGATTTTGTGGACGCTTTCTTTTCGAGAGCGTGAAGCATTAGCATTTAGTGTAGGAGCAAGACGTTTAGTAAATTCGAAAGAAGGTTTTCTAAAAACTCCTTCTCTATCCGAAGGTTTATTTCAGACTATATTCCGTTAAGGAATTCAAATAGTGTGTCTGATATTGGATGAAATAGATTATCGTATATTAACGAGATATATTTGTTTGTGACGGGATCACAAATAAAAAGAACTGAGCCTTTTGTGAGTTGAGCTCCGTAAATTTAAACTAAGTATGAAAGAAAGGCGGTTTTTGAAACCTGTGATGTCTTTTCTGGTAAAGAGAGGCGAGGCTCTTTTTCTTTTGCGATATGGTGACATTTGAGCTGTTTTGCTGTTTTTCAGAGTATATTTAACTAATCTTGTTGTTGATAGTCTCTAACTTCAAAGGGTAGAATTTCGTGTATTAAACTTCCGTTTTGTTATGTGAGAACTGCGAGTTGTAACTCATCCAAGTTTGTCGTATATTAGAGTAAGGTTGATCAGTGTGATGATCCATTTTATTTATTTTTGTGGATATATATTGATAATTTTGTTTTTATTGTGGTTGTGTTCCCCTTTTTTCTTAAATTTTAAATAAATAAAGAGTAACAAACTATGTAATCTAGTTCTAAGTTGCTTTCTCAGAAGAGAAAAGGGTATTTTGTGTGAGTTCTTTTTATGGTTAGAGTTTGTTAACTCACTGGTAGCACCAATTAAGGCAGATCCGACGTGGGCTCCTTTTACAGCCTTAAAGTTTAAAGAGCTAGGGCTACTTAGCTCTGCGCGCGAAGTAGACTTACCTATATATCTAAGACTAACCGACTCTGTAAAACACTGAGAGTAAACTTCGATTATTACGGTGGTTAAGAAGTATAGCACTGGAGTCAATGGTATACACATGGTGTATCTAACTGACTCCAGTTAGTTCAGTTCTCTCTATATAAAAGAGAAAAGTGTCTTCTCAGTCTCTGATTGTTTGGAGGTGTACATTCAGTATTACCACTGCTACAATGCCAACCCCATTAGGCTGAAAAATTCCAAATCGCCGACGCAGCTTTACATGTGTTTTATCAAAATCCATTGTAACGGGCCTAACGAAAAATGGTTGAATTGTTCAGAATAATGGGTTCGGTGTTAAATTATACGGAGTTCTTTAGAGTTTGTTAACTCACTGATAGCACCAATTAAGGCAGATCCGACGTGGGCTCCTTTTACAGCCTTAAGGTATAAAGAGCTAGGGCTACTTAGTTCTGCGCGCGAAGTAGACTTACCTATATCTCTAAGACTAACCGACTCTGTAAAACACTGAGAGTAAACTTCGATTATTACGGTGGTTAAGAAGTATAGCACTGGAGTCAATGGTATACACATGGTGTATCTAACTGACTTCAGTTAGTTCAGTTCTCTCTATATAAAAGAGAAAAGTGTCTTCTCAGTCTCTGATTGTTTGGAGGTGTACATTCAGTATTACCACTGCTACAATGCCAACCCTATTAGGCTGAAAAATTCCAAATCGCCGACGCAGTTTTAAATGTGTTTTATCAAATTCAATTGTAACGGGCCTAACGAAAAAAACTGCTTCTTTGGATGATCTCGTTGTATTCTCTAGAAGCACTGAAAACAAGATCACATGCAATGCGATGTTAAGCAAATTTGAAGGGCAAATATTTCGCAATTAGATTAAGATCAAAATTAGATTTTACTACAGGAGACGATAATGCTCGAATACGATAATTCCCAAACAGGCTTCCGCGCGTGATTTTTTCTTCATCAAAAAACTTACCTGAGCAAAAAGTAATAATTAACTGATTTTTTTGGAAACTTTTTTTCGAAAAAGATTTTTTTCCCAAACTCATAAAACTGCTTCATTATTTTAGAGATCTTCTTTTAATTGAAAACAATTAGATAAAAAAATGGGATTTTACTAAATATTTTACTAAAACTTGGATATGATTGGTTCAATAGAGAGTCAATTTCAACTTTTTCGAATCTGTTTCATTATTTTAGAGATTTTCTGTCAACTGAAAACAATTTTGATTTATCCAACGCCTTCACAATACTTTACGATTGGACTCGCAAAGTTAAGAATTTGCTGAGACCCAAAGCTACTATCAAATTACCCCGAGTTAGAAACTCGAGTTAAACGTGACGCAATAAAGGGCTCCGTTCATCGAGAACTTCTTTCTTTTTTAAAAACAAAAGTCCAAAAACGTACCAAAATCGATCTACAGTGAAATTTGCCGGACTGAAATTTGTTACCGATTGCAAATTTACAGATTCGAGATAGAACATCCAGCAGTACACAAAACCGGAATCGTCTTTTATTTATCATTAACTCCGAAAAAGAGGCAAATCCTCTTTTAAAGCACACGATGAAAAGTTTGTTGTCAGTCAAATCCGTGCACTTTTTAAAAGGGCCGACCCTTTAGCTTCCATTGATCAGGAGAGGCCACGAACTAATTGCGGTAGACCAAAAAATTATATAATCACAGCAGGCTCTGAAAACTTTCTTCAAACCTTTGAGAGAGGAACAGCTAAACATCAACCTTGTGTATACCCAGTTTAAGCAAACGCAACCTCTCAGCATAGAAAAAAACTCACATTCAACGGAGACAATGAAACTTTGTTATTCAGAACGCAGAGTCATCAAAAGAAGCGAATTACATCCATCCGTCGAATAACACATTATTAATCAAGCAATTTGTAATTTATCCAATTAATTAGGAAACAGCTGAAATGAAATATTTTGATAGATCGAATATTCCATAATTTCTATCCACTCGACAAAAGTCAAGTGTAGTCAGAAAAAAATAAGAACTAATCCAACGAATGCGAATTAAAATATGATTTTTGTAAGTCAACGCCAGAGACCCATTGGTAGCTTTGAGTTAATTTCTTACATTGATGATAAAAACCGTCATATTAAAAAAAAACTTAAAAAAGCCGTCGCATTGTAAAAGCGGTATAAAAATGCAACTATGTTAACTTCAACAAACAAATCTTGTCAGACGAAAAAATTCATGAAGGGCTTTCTAATCTTGCATATCAGATCCCTTCCCCATAAATAGTTCAAGCGCCGGGGAATCCACAATTAGTTTAATATTACAATTAAGTACATTCTTATCCCCTAACGTTACTCCATCCTCAGGCTACTAAATACAGGAAGATTTACAAACAGTTACATCGCCATCTAGGTCACCATCAATGATGCAGATTCCGACATTAGAGCAGTATTTAGCTCAATTCTATTAGCTTAATTTATGAACAGAGACCCGTTGTTCATAAAAGACTGAAATAGCATTAAACCAAAGACATAGCACGAAACAAGCAATTGAGCCAGCAGTTTTTAAGTCAAAGAAAGTCCCTCAGCGTCACAAAAGGTTGCAGTTTTGTTCATAATAGAAGCGGGCAATTAAAAGATGCTACCATCGAAGTTTTGAACGCAACGCACCCAAGAAAATGAGGCATGAAAATATTTGAATTAAATTCAGATTTAGAGGATAGGCCATAATAATTATAACTAAGGAACCATCATTTTCGTCCATTATATATTTAAGAGTGTAAAATTGTCTAATCAAAACAATTGTCCGGCTAAAAATTAATCTCAGACATCTTTGCTATTGGTTTTAAAAATTGAAGTTTTTCAAAGGAAGTAGTTTTCATGTTAAAAAAACTACTGAATAATAAATCTGAGATTGAAAAATTGCCTAATTGATATACAAAAAATAGATTAAAAAAGGGATAAAAATTTGATATATTTTGAGTTAAAGCATTTTGTAGAAAATTAGAAGATTAACAATCCAACAATGATCACAATCAAGCTTCTTATGACTGAGAGATATGGGGGCCAATCACCTGATGCAGATTTCTCTGAAATTGTTCACCAGTTAAAAAAGAAGGATTTTAGAGTCCTAATGAAAAGTAAAATCAGAATTACAAAGATATAATAGTTAAGCTAATGTTTTTTATGGTAGATCAGATATACTTTCCATAAATAACTATTGGAAGAACTGCTAGAGAAAATCCTGATACAAAAATTCTTGATGATGGTTTATACCTGAAATGAAGATTATTTCAACGTCCAGTGACCCTATCAAGCGTTACATCTTGTTTACTCAGTTGCATGTATCGAGATATGTTATCAGATCAGTCGATTCACACAGAATGAGAGTAAAAAACGTTCAATCAATGGATGAATTTGATTGCAATTTTGAAATAATTCTGCCGTATCTTGAATAACAAAGTTGGTTTTTACTAGGAATGTGATTAACTATAGTAAGGATTAAGTCTTAACTATAGAAAGGAGTTTAATGAGTTAGTTCACAAAGTGATTTTTTGCTTAAGTAGAAGAATCCACTGAATATCAAAAAGCACATAAATTCCACTAATAGAAATTAAGATGAATTGTTGTTAATCACATTCCTTTGTTATTCAAGGCACGGTAGAATTAATTCAAAATTACCATCAAATTCAAGTATCATGAAGTGGGCAATTTACAACTTACAATCAGTTTTAAGAAATCAACAAAACTCCCTCAGTATCAGAAAAGGTTTCAGTTTCAATCACAACAGGGCCAAAATCTCCAGCACAATCGAAGGGATGACAAAACACAAACTGGGATTTGAGGGATGACAAAACAGACACAGGGATTTGAGGGATGACAAAACACACACAGAGATTTGAGGGATGACAAAACGCACACTGGGATTTGAGGGATGACAAAACAGACACAGGGATTTGAGGGATGACCAAACAGACACAAAGATTTGAGGGATGACAAAACACACACAGGGATTTGAGGGATGACAAAACAGACACAGGGATTTGAGGGATGACAAAACAGACACAGTGATTTGAGGGATGACAAAACACACATAGTGATTTGAAGGATAACAAAACGCACACTGGGATTTGAGGGATGACAAAACACACATAGGGATTTGAGGGATGACCAAACAGACACAAAGATTTGAGGGATGACAAAACACACACAGGGATTTGAGGGATGACAAAACAGACACAGGGATTTGAGGGATGACAAAACAGACACAGTGATTTGAGGGATGACAAAACACACATAGTGATTTGAAGGATAACAAAACAGACAAAGGGATTTATGGCTGACAAAACACACACAGGGATTTGAGGGATGACAAAACACACATAGGGATTTGAGGGATGACAAAGCAGACACAGGGGTTTGAGGGATGACAAAACACACACAGGATTTTGAGGGATGACAAAACAGACACAGGGAATTGAGGGATGAAACAATGGACACAGGGATTTGAGGGATGACAAAACAGACACAGAGATTTGTGAGATGATAAAACAGACACAGAGATGTGAGGGGAGACAAAACGCACATATGGATTATAGGGATGACAAAACAGACACAGGGATTTGAGTGATGACAAAACAGACACAGGGATTTGAGGGATGACAAAACACACACAGGGATTTGAGGGATGACAAAAACACACAGAAATTTGAGGGATGACAAAACATACACAGGGATTTGAGGGATGACAAAACACACACAGCGATTGGAGGGATGACAAAACAGACACAGGGGTTTGAGGGATGACAAAATACACAAAGAGATTTGAGGGATGACAAAACACACAGGGCTTTGAGGGATGACAAAACAGACACAGGGATTTGTGGGCTGACAAAACAGACATAGGGATTTGAGGGATGACAAAACAGACACAGGGATTTGAGGGATGACAAAACACACACAGGGATTTGAGGGATGACAAAACACACATAGGGATTTGAGGGATGACAAAAAAGACACAGGGATTTGAGTGATGACAACACACACACAGGGATTTGAGGGATGGCAAAACACACATAGGGATTTGAGGGATGACAAAACAGACACAGGGATTTGAGTGATGACGAAACACACACAGGGATTTGAGGGATGACAAAACACACAGAGAGATTTGAGGGATGACAAAACACACACAGGGATTTTAGGGATGACAAAACGCAAACAGGGATTTGAGGGATGACAAAACAGACACAGGGATTTGAGGGATGACAAAACACACTTAGGGATTTGAGGGATGACAAATTAGACACAGGTATTTGAGGGATGACAAATTACACACATGGATTTGAGGGATGACAAAACACACAGGGCTTTGAGGGATGACAAAACAGAGAGAGGGATTTGTGGGATGACAAAACACATAGGGATTTGAGGGATGACAAAACAGACACAGGGATTTGAGGGATGACAAAACACACACAGGGATTTGAGGGATGACAAAATAGACACAGGGATTTGAGGGATGACAAAACACACATAGGGATTTGAGGGATGACAAAACGGACACAGGGATTTGAGGGATGACAAAACACACACAGGGATTTGAGGGATGACAAAATGGACACAGGGATTTGAGGGATGACAAAACAGACACAGGGATTTGAGGGATGACAAAACACACACAGGGATTTGAGGGATGACAAAACAGACACAGGGATTTGAGGGATGACAAAAGAGACACAGGGATTTGAGCGATGACAAAACACACATAGGGATTTGAGGGAAGACAAAAACAGACACAGTGATTTGAGTGATGGAAAAACACATACACAGAGATTTGAGGGATGAAAAAACAGACACAGGGATTTGAAGGATGACAAAACAGACACAGGGATTTGAGGGATGACAAAACAGACACAGGGATATGAGGCATGAGAAAACACACATAGGGATTTGAGGGATGACAAAACAGACACAGGGATTTGAGGGATGACAAAACACACAGAGGGATTTGAGGGATGATAAAACAGACACAGTGATTTGAGGGATGACAAAGCACACATAGGGATTAGAGGGATCACAAAACAGACACAGGGATTTGAGGGATGACAAAACACTCACAGGGATTTGAAGGATGACAAAACACACACAGGGGTTTGAGGGATGACAAAACAGACAGAGGGATTTGAGGGATGGCAAACCACACAGGGGTTTGAGGGATGACGAAACAGACACAGGGATTTGAGGGATGACAAGATACACACAGGGATTTGAGGGATGACAAAACACACAGGGCTTTGAGGGATGACAAAACAGACACAAGGATTTGTGGGATGAAAAAAAAACATAGGGATTTGGGGAATGACAAAACACACAAAGGGATTTGAGGGATGACCAAACAGAAACACTGATTTGAGGGATGACAAAACACACATAGGGATTTGAGGGATGACAAAACGGACACAGGGATTCGAGGGATGACAAAACACACACAGGGATTTGAGGGATGAAAAAACAGACACAGGGATTTGAGGGAGGACAAAACAGACACAGGGATTTGAGGGATGACAAAACACAAACAGGGAATTGAGGGATGACAAAACAGACACAGGGATTTGAGGGATAACAAAACAGATACAGGGATTTGAGCGATGACAAAACACACATACGGATTTGAGGGATGACAAAACAGACACAGGGATTTGAGTGATGACAAAACACACACAGTGATTTGAGGGATGACAAAACACACACAGGGATTTGAGGGATGACAAAACAGACACAAGGATTTGAGGGAGGACAAAACAGACACAGGGATTTGAGGGATGACAAAACACAAACGGGGAATTGAGGGATGACAAAACAGACACAGGGATTTGAGCGATAACAAAACAGACACAGGGATTTGAGCGATGACAAAACACACATACGGATTTGAGGGATGACAAAACAGACACAGAGATTTTGTGATGACAAAACACACACAGGGATTTGAGGGATGAAAAAACAGACACATGGATTTGAGGGATGACAAAACAGACACAGGGATTTGATGGATGACAAAACAGAAACAGGGATTTGAGAGATGACAAAACGCACATAGGGATTTGAGGGATGACAAAACAGACACAGGGATTTGAGGGATGACAAAACACACACAGGGATTTGAGGGATGACAAAACAGACACAGGGATTTGAGGGATGGAAAAAGACACATAGGGATTTGAGGGATGACAAAACACACATAGGGCTTTGAGGGATGACAAAACACACACAGGGATTTGAGGGATGACAAAACAGACACAAGGATTTGAGGGAGGACAAAACAGACACAGGGATTTGAGGGATGACAAAACACAAACGGGGAATTGAGGGATGACAAAACAGACACAGGGATTTGAGCGATAACAAAACAGACACAGGGATTTGAGCGATGACAAAACACACATACGGATTTGAGGGATGACAAAACAGACACAGAGATTTTGTGATGACAAAACACACACAGGGATTTGAGGGATGAAAAAACAGACACATGGATTTGAGGGATGACAAAACAGACACAGGGATTTGATGGATGACAAAACAGAAACAGGGATTTGAGAGATGACAAAACGCACATAGGGATTTGAGGGATGACAAAACAGACACAGGGATTTGAGGGATGACAAAACACACACAGGGATTTGAGGGATGACAAAACAGACACAGGGATTTGAGGGATGGAAAAAGACACATAGGGATTTGAGGGATGACAAAACACACATAGGGCTTTGAGGGATGACAAAACACACATAGGGGTTTGAGGGATGACAAAACACAAGGAGGGATTTGAGGGATGACAAAACAGACACAAGGATTTGAGGGAGGACAAAACAGACACAGGGATTTGAGGGATGACAAAACACAAACGGGGAATTGAGGGATGACAAAACAGACACAGGGATTTGAGCGATAACAAAACAGACACAGGGATTTGAGCGATGACAAAACACACATACGGATTTGAGGGATGACAAAACAGACACAGAGATTTGAGTGATGACAAAACACACACAGGGATTTGAGGGATGAAAAAACAGACACATGGATTTGAGGGATGACAAAACAGACACAGGGATTTGATGGATGACAAAACAGAAACAGGGATTTGAGAGATGACAAAACACACATAGGGATTTGAGGGATGACAAAACAGACACAGGGATTTGAGGGATGACAAAACACACACAGGGATTTGAGGGATGACAAAACAGACACAGGGATTTGAGGGATGGAAAAAGACACATAGGGATTTGAGGGATGACAAAACAGACACAGAGATTTGAGTGATGACAAAGCACACACAGGGATTTGAGGGATGAAAAAACAGACACATGGATTTGAGGGATGACAAAACAGACACAGGGATTTGATGGATGACAAAACAGAAACAGGGATTTGAGAGATGACAAAACACACATAGGGATTTGAGGGATGACAAAACAGACACAGGGATTTGAGGGATTACAAACCACACACAGAGATTTGAGGGATGACGAAACAGTCACAGGGATTTGAGGGATGACAAAATACACACAGGGATTTGAGGGATGACAAAACACACAGGGCTTTGAGGGATGACAAAACAGACACAAGGATTTGTGGGATGAAAAAACAAACATAGCGATTTGGGGAATGACAAAACAGACACAGGGATCTGAGGGATGACAAAACAGAAACACTGATTTGAGGGATGACAAAACACACATAGGGATTTGAGGGATGACAAAACGGACACAGGGATTCGAGGGATGACAAAACACACACAAGGATTTGAGGGATGAAAAAACATACACAGGGATTTGAGGGAGGACAAAACAGACACAGGGATTTGAGGGATGAAAAAACACAGACAGGGAATTGAGGGATGACAAAACAGACACAGGGATTTGAGGGATAACAAAACACACACAGGGATTTAAGGGATGAAAAAACAGACACATGGATTTGAGGGATGACAAAACAGACACAGGGATTTGATGGATGACAAAACAGAAACAGGGATTTGAGAGATGACAAAACACACATAGGGATTTGAGGGATGACAAAACAGACACAGGGATTTGAGGGATGACAAACCACACACAGGGATTTGAGGGATGACGAAACCAGACACAGGGATTTGAGGGATGACAAAATACACACAGGGATTTGAGGGATGACAAAACACTCAGGGCTTTGAGGGATGACAAAACAGACACAAGGATTTGTGGGATGAAAAAACAAACATAGGGATTTGGGGAATGGCAATACAGACACAGGGGTTTGAGGGATGACAAAACACACACAGGGATTTGAGGGATGACAAAACAGAAACACTGATTTGAGGGATGACAAAACACACATAGAGATTTCAGGGATGACAACACGGACACAGTGATTCGAGGGATGACAAAACACACACAGGGATTTGAGGGATGAAAAAACAGATACAGGGATTTGAGGGAGGACAAAACAGACACAGGGATTTGAGGGATGACAAAACACAAACAGGGAATTGAGGGATGACAAAACACACACAGGGATTTGAGGGATGAAAAAACAGATACAGGGATTTGAGGGAGGACAAAACAGACACAGGGATTTGAGGGATGACAAAACACAAACAGGGAATTGAGGGATGACAAAACAGACACAGGGATTTGAGCGATGACAAAACACACATACGGATTTTAGGGATGACAAAACAGACACAGGGACTTGAGTGATGACAAAACACACACAGGGATTTGAGGGATGACAAAACACACACAGGGATTTGAGGGATGACAACACAAACACAAGTATTTGAGGGAGGACAAAACAGACACAGGGATTTGAGGGATGACAAAACACAAACAAGGAATTGAGGGATGACAAAACAGACACAGGGATTTGAGCGATAACAAAACAGTCACAGGGATTTGAGCGATGACAAAACACACATACGGATTTGAGGGATGACAAAACAGACACAGAGATTTGAGTGATGACAAAACACACACAGGGAATTGAGGGATGAAAAAACAGACACATGGATTTGAGGGATGACAAAACAGACACAGGGATTTGATGGATGACAAAACAGAAACAGGGATTTGAGAGATGACAAAACACACATAGGGATTTTAGGGATGACAAAACAGACACAGGGATTTGAGGGATGACAAAACACACACAGGGATTTGAGGGATGACAAAACAGACACAGGGATTTGAGGGATGGAAAAAGACACATAGGGATTTGAGGGATGACAAAACACACATAGGGGTTTGAGGGATGACAAAACACACATAGGGGTTTGAGGGATGACAAAACACAAGGAGGGATTTGAGGGATGACAAAACAGACACAGGGACTTGAGGGATGACAAAACGGACACAGGGATTTGCGGGATGACAAAACAAACACAGGGATTTGAGGGATGACAAAACAGACACAGGGATTTGAGGGATGACAAAACAGACACAGGGATTTGAGGGATGACAAAAAACACATAGGGATTTGAGGGATGACAAAACAGACTCAGGGATTTGAGGGATGACAAAACAGACACAGGGATTTGAGGGATGACAAAACACACACATGGATTTGAGGGATGACAAAACAGACACAGGATTTGAGGGATGACAAAACACACATAGGGATTTGAGGGATGACAAAACGGAGACAGGGATTTGAGGGATGCCAAAACACACACAGGAATTTGAGGGATGACAAAACACACACAGGGATTTGAGGGATGACAAAACAGACACAGGGATTTGAGGGATGACAAAACAGACACAGGGATTTGAGCGATGACAAAACACACATAGGGATTTGAGGGATGACAAAACAGACACAGTGATTTGAGTGATGACAAAACACACACGGAGATTTGAGGGATGAAAAAACAGACACAGGGATTTGAGGGATGACAAAAAAGACACAGGGATTTGAGGGATGACAAAACAGACACAAGGATTTGAGGGATGACAAAACACACAAAGGGATTTGAGGGATAACAAAACAGACACAGGGATTTGAGGGATGACAAAACACACAGGGATTTGAGGGATGACAAAACAGACACAGGGATTTGGGGGATGACAAAACACACATAGGGATTTGAGGAATGACAAAACAGACACAGGGATTTTAGGGATGACAAAACACACACAGGGATTTGAGGGATGAAAAAACAGACACAAGGATTTGAGGGATGACAAAACACACACAGGGATTTGAGGGATGACAAAACAGACACAGGGATTTCAGGGATGACAAAACACACACAAGGATTTGAGGGATGAAAAAACAGACACAAGGATTTGAGGGATGACAAAACACACACAGGGATTTGAGGGATGAAAAAACAGATACAAGGATTTTAGGGATGACAAAACACACACAGGGATTTGAGGGATGAAAAAACAGACACAAGGATTTGAGGGATGACAAAACACACACAGGGATTTGAGGGATGACAAAACAGACACAGGGATTTCAGGGATGACAAAACACACACAGGGATTTGAGGGATGAAAAAACAGGCACAGGGATTTGAGGGATGACAAACTACACACAGGGATTTGAGGGATGACAAAACAAACAGGGCTTTGAGGGATGACAAAACAGACACAGAGATTTGTGGGATGACAAAACACACATAGGGATTTGGGGGATGACAAAACAGACACAGGGAATTGAGGGATGACAAAACACACACAGGGATTTGGGGGATGACAAACCAGACACACTGATTTGAGGGATGACAAAACACACATAGGGATTTGAGGGATGACAAAACGGACACAGGGATTTGAGGGATGACAAAACGGACACAGGGATTTGAGGGATGACAAAACAGACACAGGGATTTGAGGGATGACAAAACACACACAGGGATTTGAGGGATGACAAAACAGACACAGGGATTTGAGGGATGAAAAAACAGACACAGGGGTTTGAGGGATGACAAAACGCACATAGGGATTTGAGGGATGACAAAACAGACAGTGATTTGAGTGATGACAAAACACACACAGAGATTTGAGGGATGAAAAAACAGACACAGGGATTTCATGGATGACAAAACAGACACAGGGATTTGAGGGATGACAAAACAGACACAGGGATTTGAGGGATGACAAAACACACGTAGGGATTTGAGGGATGACAAAACAGACACAGGGATTTGAGGGATGACAAAACACACAGGGATTTGAGGGATGACAAAACAGACACAGGGATTTGGGGGATGACAAAACACACATAGGGATTTGAGGGATGACAAAACAGACACAGGATTTTAGGGATGACAAAACACACACAGGGATTTGAGGGACAAAAAACAGACACAAGGATTTGAGGTATGACAAAACACACACAGGGATTTAAGGGATGAAAAAACAGATACAAGGATTTGAGGGATGACAAAACACACACAGGGATTTGAGGGATGACAAAACAGACACAGGGATTTGAGGGATGACAAAATACACACAGGGATTTGAGGGATGACAAAACACACAGGGCTTTGAGGGATGACAAAACAGACACAGGGATTTGTGGGATAACAAAACACACATAGGGATTTGGGGGATGACAAAACAGACACAGGGATTTGAGGGATTACAAAACACACAGGGATTTGAGGGATGACAAACCAGACACACTGATTTGAGGGATGAAAAAACACACATAGGGATTTGAGGGATGACAAAACAGACACAGGATTTTAGGGATGACAAAACAGACACAGGGATTTGAGGGATGACAAAACACACAGGGATTTGAGGGATGACAAAACAGACACAGGGATTTGGGGGATGACAAAACACACATAGGGATTTGAGGGATGACAAAACAGACACAGGATTTTAGGGATGACAAAACACACACAGGGATTTGAGGGACAAAAAACAGACACAAGGATTTGAGGTATGACAAAACACACACAGGGATTTAAGGGATGAAAAAACAGATACAAGGATTTGAGGGATGACAAAACACACACAGGGATTTGAGGGATGACAAAACAGACACAGGGATTTGAGGGATGACAAAATACACACAGGGATTTGAGGGATGACAAAACACACAGGGCTTTGAGGGATGACAAAACAGACACAGGGATTTGTGGGATAACAAAACACACATAGGGATTTGGGGGATGACAAAACAGACACAGGGATTTGAGGGATTACAAAACACACAGGGATTTGAGGGATGACAAACCAGACACACTGATTTGAGGGATGAAAAAACACACATAGGGATTTGAGGGATGACAAAACAGACACAGGATTTTAGGGATGACAAAACACACACAGGGATTTGAGGGACAAAAAACAGACACAAGGATTTGAGGTATGACACAACACACACAGGGATTTAAGGGATGAAAAAACAGATACAAGGATTTGAGGGATGACAAAACACACACAGGGATTTGAGGGATGACAAAACAGACACAGGGATTTGAGGGATGATAAAATACACACAGGGATTTGAGGGATGACAAAACACACAGGGCTTTGAGGGATGACAAAACAGACACAGGGATTTGTGGGATGACAAAACACACATAGGGATTTGGGGGATGACAAAACAGACACAGGGATTTGAGGGATGACAAAACACAGAGGGATTTGAGGGATGACAAACCAGACACACTGATTTGAGGGATGACAAAACACACACAGGGATTTGAGGGATGACAAAACAGACACAGGATTTTAGGGATGACAAAAAGACACACACAGGGATTTGAGGGACAAAAAACAGACACAAGGATTTGAGGTATGACAAAACACACACAGGGATTTAAGGCATGGAAAAACAGATACAAGGATTTGAGGGATGACAAAACACACACAGGGATTTGAGGGATGACAAAACAGACACAGGGATTTGAGGGATGACAAAACACACAGGGCTTTGAGGGATGACAAAACAGACACAGGGATTTGTGGGATGACAAAACACACATAGGGATTTGGGGGATGACAAAACAGACACAAGGATTTGAGGGATGACAAAACACAAAGGGATTTGAGGGATGACAAACCAGACACACTGATTTGAGGGATGACAAAACACACAAAGGGATTTGAGGGATGACAAAACGGACACAGGGATTTGAGGGATGACAAAACACACACAGGGATTTGAGGGATGACAAAACAGACACAGGGATTTGAGGGAGGACAAAACAGACACAGGGATTTGAGGGATGACAAAACACACACAGGGAATTGAGGGATGACAAAACAGACACAGGGATTTGAGGGATAACAAAACAGACAAAGGGATTTGAGCGATGACAAAACACACATAGGGATTTGAGGGATGACAAAACAGACACAGGGATTTGAGTGATGACAAAACACACACAGGGATTTGAGGGATGAAAAAAAAGACACAGGGATTTGAGGGATGACAAAACAGACACAGGGATTTGAGTGATGACAAAACAGAAACAGGGATTTGAGAGATGACAAAACACACATAGGGATTCGAGGGATGACAAAACAGACATAGGGATTTGAGGGATGACAAAACACACACAGGGATTTGAGGGATGACAAAACAGACACAGGGATTTGAGGGATGACAAAAGACACATAGGGATTTGAGGGATGACAAAACAGACACAGGGCTTTTAGGGATGACAAAGCACACATAGGGGTTTGAGGGATGACAAAACACGCGGAGGGATTTGAGGGATGACAAAACAGACTCAGTGATTTGAGGGATGACAAAACAAACACAGGGATTTGAGGGATGACAAAACAGACACAGGAATTTGAGGGATGACAAAACAGACAGAGTGATTTGAGGGATGACAAAACCTTCATAGGGATTTGAGGGATGGCAAAACAGACACAGGGATTTGAGGGCTGACAAGACACACACAGGGATTTGAGGGATGACAAAACACACACAGGGATTTGAGGCATGACAAAACAAACACAAGGATTTGAGAGATGACAAAATCAGACGCAGGGATTTGAGGGATGACAAAAAAAGATAGAGATTTGAGGGATGACAAAACAGACACAGGGATTTGAGTGATGACAAAACACACACAGGGATTTGAGGGATGACAAAACAGACACAGGGATTTGATGGATGACAAAACAGACACAGGGATTTGAGGGATGACAAAACACACACAGGGATTTGAGGGATGACAAAAAAGACACAGGTATTTGAGAGATGACACAGCACACACAGGGATTTGAGGGATGACAAAACAGACATAGGGATTTGAGGGATGACAAAACACATATATGGATTTGAGGGATGACAAAACAGGCACAGGGATTTGAGGGATGACAAAACAGACGCAGGGATTTGAGGGATGACAAAACAGACACAAGAATTTGAGGGATGACAAAACACACATAGGGATTTGAGGGATGACAAAACAAACACAGGGATTTGAGGGATGACAAAACACACGCAGGTATTTGAGCGATGACAAAGCATACACAGGGATTTGAGGGATGACAAAATACACACAGGGATTTGAGGGATGACAAAACATTCACAGGGATTTGAGGGATAACAAAACAGACACAGGGATTTGAAGGATGACAAAACAGACATAGGCATTTGAGGGATGACAAAAAACACAGGGCTTTGAGGAATGACCAAACAGACATAGGGATTATTGGGATGACAAAACACACATAAGGATTTGAGGGTTGACAAAACAGACTCAGGGATTTGAGAGATGAGAAAACAGACAAAGGGATCTGAGGGATGACAAAAGATACACAGGGATTTGAGGGATGACAAAACAGACACAGAGGTTTGAGGGATGACAAAACACACACAGTGATTTGAGGGATGACAAAACATACGCAGGGATTTGAGGGATGACAAAACAGACACAGGCATTTGAGGGATGACAAAACACACAGGGCTTTGAGGGATGACAAAACAGACACAGGGATTTGAGGGATGACAAAACACACATAAGGTTTTGAGGGATGACAAAACAGACACAGGGTTTTGAGAGATGACAAAACAGACAAAGGGATCTGAGGGATGACAAAACAGACACAGGAATTTGAGGGATGACAAAACACACATAGGGATTTGAGGGATGACAAAACAAACACAGGGATTTGAGGGATGTAAAAACACACATAGGGATTTGAGGGATGACAAAACATACACAGGGATTTGAGGGATGACAAAACAGACACAGGGATTTGAGGTATGACAAAACAGACACAGGCATTTGAGGGATGACAAAATACACAAAAGTATTTGAGGGATGACAAAACACACAGGGCTTTGAGGGATGACAAAACAGACACAGGGATTTGAGGGATGACAAAACACACATAAGGATTTGAGGGATGACAAAACAGACACAGGGATTTGAGAGATGACAAAACAGACAATGGGATCTGAGGGATGACAAAACAGACACCGGGATTTGAGGGATGACAAAAAACACATAGGGAATTGAGGGATGACAAAACAAACACAGGGATTTGAGGGATGACAAAACACACACAGGGATTTGAGGGATGACAAATCAGACACAGGGTTTTGAGGGATGACAAAACATACACAGGGATTTGAGGGATGACAAAACACACACTGGGATTTGAGGGATGACAAAACAGACACAGGGATTTGAGGAATGACAAAACACACACAGGGATTTGAGGGATGACAAAACAGACAGGGATTTGAGGGATTACAAAAGTCACATATGGATTTGAGGGACGACAAAACAGGTACAGGGAATTGAGGGATGACAAAACAGGCACAGGGATTTGAGGGATGACGAAACAGACACAGGGATTTGAGGGATGACAAAACACACACAGGGATTTGAGGGATGACAAAACACACACTGGGATTTGAGGGATGACAAAACACACATAGGGATTTGAGAGATGACAAAACAAACACAGGGATTTGAGGGTTGACAAAACAGACACAGGGATTTGAGAGATGACAAAACAGACAAAGGGATCTGAGGGAAGACAAAACAGACACAGGCATATGAGGGATGACAAAACACACAGGCCTTTGAGGGATGACAAAACAGACACAGGGATTTGAGGGATGACAAAACACACATAAGGTTTTGAGGGATGACAAAACAGACACAGGGATTTGAGAGATGACAAAACAGACAAAGGGATCTGAGGGATGACAAAACAGACACAGGGATTTGAGGGATGACAAAACACACATAAGGATTTGAGGGATGACAAAACAGACACAGGGATTTGAGAGATGACAAAACAGACAATGGGATCTGAGGGATGTTAAAACAGACACAGGGATTTGAGGGATGACAAACACATATAGGGATTTGAGGGATGACAAACAAACACAGGGATTTGAGGGATGACAAAACACACACAGGGATTTGAGGGATGACAAATCAGACACAGGGTTTTGAGGGATGACAAAACATACACAGGGATTTGAGGGATGACAAAACACACTGGGATTTGAGGGATGACAAAACAGACACAGGGATTTGAGGAATGACAAAACACACACAGGGATTTGAGGGATGACAAAACAGACAGGGATTTGAGGGATTACAAAAGTCACATATGGATTTGAGGGACGACAAAACAGGTACAGGGAATTGAGGGATGACAAAACAGACACAGGGATTTGAGGGATGACAAAACAGACACAGGTATTTGAGGGATGACAAAACACACATAGGGATTTGAGAGATGACAAAACAAACACAGGGATTTGAGGGATGACAAAACAGACACAGGGATTTGAGAGATGACAAAACAGACAAAGGGATCTGAGGGAAGACAAAACACACATAGGGATTTGAGGGATGACAAAACAGACACAGTGATTTGAGTGATGACAAAACACACACGGAGATTTGAGGGATGAAAAAACAGACACAGGGATTTGAGGGATGACAAAAAAGACACAGGGATTTGAGGGATGGCAAAACAGACACAGGGATTTGAGGGATGACAAAACAGACACAGGGATTTGAGGAATGACAAAACACACACAGGGATTTGAGGGATGACAAAACAGACAGGGATTTGAGGGATTACAAAAGTCACATATGGATTTGAGGGACGACAAAACAGGTACAGGGAATTGAGGGATGACAAAACAGACACAGGGATTTGAGGAATGACAAAACACACACAGGGATTTGAGGGATGACAAAACAGACAGGGATTTGAGGGATGACAAAACACACATAAGGATTTGAGGGATGACAAAACAGACACAGGGATTTGAGAGATGACAAAACAGACAATGGGATCTGAGGGATGTTAAAACAGACACAGGGATTTGAGGGATGACAAACACATATAGGGATTTGAGGGATGACAAACAAACACAGGGATTTGAGGGATGACAAAACACACACAGGGATTTGAGGGATGACAAATCAGACACAGGGTTTTGAGGGATGACAAAACATACACAGGGATTTGAGGGATGACAAAACACACTGGGATTTGAGGGATGACAAAACAGACACAGGGATTTGAGGAATGACAAAACACACACAGGGATTTGAGGGATGACAAAACAGACAGGGATTTGAGGGATTACAAAAGTCACATATGGATTTGAGGGACGACAAAACAGGTACAGGGAATTGAGGGATGACAAAACAGACACAGGGATTTGAGGGATGACAAAACAGACACAGGTATTTGAGGGATGACAAAACACACATAGGGATTTGAGAGATGACAAAACAAACACAGGGATTTGAGGGATGACAAAACAGACACAGGGATTTGAGAGATGACAAAACAGACAAAGGGATCTGAGGGAAGACAAAACACACATAGGGATTTGAGGGATGACAAAACAGACACAGTGATTTGAGTGATGACAAAACACACACGGAGATTTGAGGGATGAAAAAACAGACACAGGGATTTGAGGGATGACAAAAAAGACACAGGGATTTGAGGGATGGCAAAACAGACACAGGGATTTGAGGGATAACAAAACAGACACAGGGATTTGAGGAATGACAAAACACACACAGGGATTTGAGGGATGACAAAACAGACAGGGATTTGAGGGATTACAAAAGTCACATATGGATTTGAGGGACGACAAAACAGGTACAGGGAATTGAGGGATGACAAAACAGACACAGGGATTTGAGGAATGACAAAACACACACAGGGATTTGAGGGATGACAAAACAGACAGGGATTTGAGGGATTACAAAAGTCACATATGGATTTGAGGGACGACAAAACAGGTACAGGGAATTGAGGGATGACAAAACAGGCACAGGGATTTGAGGGATGACGAAACAGACACAGGTATTTGAGGGATGACAAAACACACATAGGGATTTGAGAGATGACAAAACAAACACAGGGATTTGAGGATTGACAAAACAGACACAGGGATTTGAGAGATGACAAAACAGACAAAGGGATCTGAGGGAAGACAAAACAGACACAGGCATATGAGGGATGACAAAACACACAGGCCTTTGAGGGATGACAAAACAGACACAGGGATTTGAGGGATGACAAAACACACATAAGGTTTTGAGGGATGACAAAACAGACACAGGGATTTGAGAGATGACAAAACAGACAAAGGGATCTGAGGGATGACAAAACAGACACAGGGATTTGAGGGATGACAAAACACACATAAGGATTTGAGGGATGACAAAACAGACACAGGGATTTGAGAGATGACAAAACAGACAATGGGATCTGAGGGATGTTAAAACAGACACAGGGATTTGAGGGATGACAAACACATATAGGGATTTGAGGGATGACAAACAAACACAGGGATTTGAGGGATGACAAAAAACACATAGGGAATTGAGGGATGACAAAACAAACACAGGGATTTGAGGGATGACAAAACACACACAGGGATTTGAGGGATGACAAAACAGACACAGGGATTTGAGGAATGACAAAACACACACAGGGATTTGAGGGATTACAAAAGTCACATATGGATTTGAGGGTCGACAAAACAGGTACAGGGAATTGAGGGATGACAAAACAGACACAGGGATTTGAGGGATGACAAAACAGACACAGGTATTTGAGGGATGACAAAACACACATAGGGATTTGAGGGATGACAAAACAGACACAGGGATTTGAGTGATGACGAAACACACACAGGGATTTGAGGGATGACAAAATACACAGAGAGATTTGAGGGATGACAAAACACACATAGGGATTTGAGAGATGACAAAACAAACACAGGGATTTGAGGATTGACAAAACAGACACAGGGATTTGAGAGATGACAAAACAGACAAAGGGATCTGAGGGAAGACAAAACAGACACAGGCATATGAGGGATGACAAAACACACAGGCCTTTGAGGGATGACAAAATAGACACAGGGAATTGAGGGATGACAAAACACACATAAGGTTTTGAGGGATGACAAAACAGACACAGGGATTTGAGAGATGACAAAACAGACAAAGGGATATGAGGGATGACAAAACAGACACAGGGATTTGAGGGATGACAAAACACACATAAGGATTTGAGGGATGACAAAACAGACACAGGGATTTGAGAGATGACAAAACAGACAATGGGATCTGAGGGATGTTAAAACAGACACAGGGATTTGAGGGATGACAAACACATATAGGGATTTGAGGGATGACAAACAAACACAGGGATTTGAGGGATGACAAAAAACACATAGGGAATTGAGGGATGACAAAACAAACACAGGGATTTGAGGGATGACAAAACACACACAGGGATTTGAGGGATGACAAATCAGACACAGGGTTTTGAGGGATGACAAAACATACACAGGGATTTGAGGGATGACAAAACACACTGGGATTTGAGGGATGACAAAACAGACACAGGGATTTGAGGAATGACAAAACACACACAGGGATTTGAGGGATGACAAAACAGACAGGGATTTGAGGGATTACAAAAGTCACATATGGATTTGAGGGACGACAAAACAGGTACAGGGAATTGAGGGATGACAAAACAGACACAGGGATTTGAGGGATGACAAAACAGACACAGGTATTTGAGGGATGACAAAACACACATAGGGATTTGAGAGATGACAAAACAAACACAGGGATTTGAGGGATGACAAAACAGACACAGGGATTTGAGAGATGACAAAACAGACAAAGGGATCTGAGGGAAGACAAAACAGAGACAGGCATATGAGGGATGACAAAACACATAGGCCTTTGAGGGATGACAAAACAGACACAGGGATTTGAGGGATGACAAAACACACATAAGGTTTTGAGGGATGACAAAACAGACACAGGGATTTGAGAGATGACAAAACAGACAAAGGGATCTGAGGAATGACAAAACAGACACAGGGATTTGAGGGATGACAAAACACACATAGGGATTTGAGGGATGACAAAACAAACACAGGGATTTGAGGGATGACAAAACACACATAGGGATTTGAGGGATGACAAAACATACACAGGGATTTGAGGGATGACAAAACAGACAAAGGGATTTGAGGTATGACAAAACAGACACAGGCATTTGAGGGATGACAAAATACACACAAGTATTTGAGGGATGACAAAACACACAGGGCTTTGAGGGATGACAAAACAGACACAGGGATTTGAGGGATGACAAAACAGACACAGGTATTTGAGGGATGACAAAACACACATAGAGATTTGAGAGATGACAAAACAAACACAGGGATTTGAGGGATGACAAAACAGACACAGGGATTTGAGAGATGACAAAACAGACGAAGGGATCTGAGGGATGACAAAACAGACACAGGCATATGAGGGATGACAAAACACACAGGGCTTTGAGGGATGACCAAACAGACACAGGGATTTGAGGGATGACAAAACACACATAAGGTTTTGAGGGATGACAAAACAGACACAGGGATTTGAGAGATGACAAAACAGACAAAGGAATCTGAGGAATGACAAAACAGACACAGGGATTTGAGGGATGACAAAACACACATAGGGATTTGAGGGATGACAAAACAAACACAGGGATTTGAGGGATGACAAAACACACATAGAGATTTGAGGGATGAAAAAACATACACAGGGATTTGAGGGATGACAAAACAGACACAGGGATTTGAGGTATGACAAAACAGACACAGACATTTGAGGGATGACAAAATACACACAAGTATTTGAGGGATGACAAAACACACAGGGCTTTGAGGGATGACAAAACAGACACAGGGATTTGAGGGATGACAAAACACACATAAGGATTTTAGGGATGACAAAACAGACACAGGGATTTGAGAGATGACAAAACAGACAAAGGGATCTGAGGGATGACAAAACAGACACAGGGATTTGAGGGATGACAAAATACACATAGGGATTTGAGGGATGACAAAACAAACACAGGGATTTGAGGGTTGACAAAACACACATAGGGATTTGAGGGATGACAAAACAAACACAGGGATTTGAGGGATGACAAAACACACACAGGGATTTGAGGGATGACAAATCAGACACAGGGTTTTGAGGGATGACAAAACATACACAGGGATTTGAGGGATAGCAAAACACACACTGGGATTTGAGGGATGACAAAACAGACACAAGGATTTGAGGGATGACAAAACACACACAGGGATTTGAGGGATGACAAAACAGACACAGGGATTTGGGGGATTACAAAAGACACATATGGATTTGAGGGATGACAAAACAGGTACAGGGATTTGAGGGATGACAAAACAGACACAGGGATTTGAGGGACGACAAAACAGACACAGGTATTTGAGGGATGACAAAACACACATAGGGATTTGAGAGATGACAAAACACACAGGGATTTGAGGGATGACAAAACAGACACAGGGATTTGAGAGATGACAAAACAAACACAGGGATTTGAGGGATGACAAAACAGACACAGGGATTTGAGAGATGACAAAACAGACAAAGGGATCTGAGGGAAGACAAAACAGACACAGGCATATGAGGGATGACAAAACACACAGGCCTTTGAGGGATGACAAAACAGACACAGGGATTTGAGGGATGACAAAACACACATAAGGTTTTGAGGGATGACAAAACAGACACAGGGATTTGAGAGATGACAAAACAGACAAAGGGATCTGAGGAATGACAAAACAGACACAGGGATTTGAGGGATGACAAAACACACATAGGGATTTGAGGGATGACAAAACAAACACAGGGATTTGAGGGATGACAAAACACACATAGGGATTTGAGGGATGACAAAACATACACAGGGATTTGAGGGATGACAAAACAGACAAAGGGATGTGAGGTATGACAAAACAGACACAGGCATTTGAGGGATGACAAAATACACACAAGTATTTGAGGGATGACAAAACACACAGGGCTTTGAGGGATGACAAAACAGACACAGGGATTTGAGGGATGACAAAACAGACACAGGTATTTGAGGGATGACAAAACACACATAGAGATTTGAGAGATGACAAAACAAACACAGGTATTTGAGGGATGACAAAACAGACATAGGGATTTGAGAGATGACAAAACAGACAAAGGGATCTGAGGGATGACAAAACAGACACAGGCATATGAGGGATGACAAAACACACAGGGCTTTGAGGGATGACAAAACAGGCACAGGGATTTGAGGGATGACAAAACACACATAAGGTTTAGAGGGATGACAAAACAGAGACAGGGATTTGAGAGATGACAAAACAGACAAAGGGATCTGAGGAATGACAAAACAGACACAGGGATTTGAGGGATGACAAAACACACATAGGGATTTGAGGGATGACAAAACAAACACAGGGATTTGAGGGATGACAAAACACACATAGAGATTTGAGGGATGAAAAAACATACACAGGGATTTGAGGGACGACAAAACAGACACAGGTATTTGAGGTATGACAAAACAGACACAGACATTTGAGGGATGACAAAATACACACAAGTATTTGAGGGATGACAAAACACACAGGGCTTTGAGGGATGACAAAACAGACACAGGGATTTGAGGGATGACAAAACAGACACAGGTATTTGAGGGATGACAAAACACACATAGAGATTTGAGAGATGACAAAACAAACACAGGTATTTGAGGGATGACAAAACAGACACAGGGATTTGAGAGATGACAAAACAGACAAAGGGATCTGAGGGATGACAAAACAGACACAGGCATATGAGGGATGACAAAACACACAGGGCTTTGAGGGATGACAAAACAGACACAGGGATTTGAGGGATGACAAAACACACATAAGGTTTTGAGGGATGACAAAACAGACACAGGGATTTGAGAGATGACAAAACAGACAAAGGGATCTGAGGAATGACAAAACAGACACAGGGATTTGAGGGATGACAAAACACACATAAGGATTTGAGGGATGACAAAACAAACACAGGGATTTGAGGGATGACAAAACACACATAGAGATTTGAGGGATGAAAAAACATACACAGGGATTTGAGGGACGACAAAACAGACACAGGTATTTGAGGTATGACAAAACAGACACAGACATTTGAGGGATGACAAAATACACAGGGCTTTGAGGGATGACAAAACAGACACAGGGATTTGAGGGATGACAAAACAGACATAAGGATTTGAGGGATGACAAAACAGACACAGGGATTTGAGAGATGACAAAACAGACAAACGGATCTGAGGGATGACAAAACAGACACAGGGATTTGAGGGATGACAAAATACACATAGGGATTTGAGGGATGACAAAACAAACACAGGGATTTGAGGGATGACAAAACACACATAGGGATTTGAGGGATGACAAAACAAACACAGGGATTTGAGGGATGACAAAACACACACAGGGATTTGAGGGATGACAAATCAGACACAGGGTTTTGAGGGATGACAAAACATACACAGGGATTTGAGGGATAGCAAAACACACACTGGGATTTGAGGGATGACAAAACAGACACAGGGATTTGAGGGATGACAAAACACACACAGGGATTTGAGGGATGACAAAACAGACACAGGGATTTGGGGGATTACAAAAGACACATATGGATTTGAGGGATGACAAAACAGGTACAGGGATTTGAGGGATGACAAAACAGACACAGGGATTGGAGGGACGACAAAACAGACACAGGTATTTGAGGGATGACAAAACACACATAGGGATTTGAGAGATGACAAAACACACAGGGATTTGAGGGATGACAAAACAGACACAGGGATTTGAGAGATGACAAAACAGACAAAGGGATCTGAGGGATGACAAAACAGACACAGGGATTCGAGGGATCACAAAACACACATAGGGATTTGAGGGATGACAAAACAAACACAGGGATTTGAGGGATGACAAATCACACATAGGGATTTGAGGGATGACAAAACAAACACAGGAATTTGAGGGACGACAAAACACACACAGGGATTAGAGGGATGACAAATCAGACACAGGGTTTTGAGGAATGACAAAACACACACAAGGATTTGAGGGATGACAAAACACACACAGGGATTTGAGGGATGACAAAACAGACACAGGGATTTGAGGGATGACAAAACACACATATGGATTTGAGGGATGACAAAACACACATAGGGATTTGAGGGATGACAAAACAAACACAGGGATTTGAGGGATGACAAAACACACACAGGGATTTGAGGGATGACAAATCAGACACAGGGTTTTGAGGGATGACAAAACATACACAGGGATTTGAGGGATAGCAAAACACACACTGGGATTTGAGGGATGACAAAACAGACACAGGGATTTGAGGGATGACAAAACACACACAGGGATTTGAGGGATGACAAAACAGACACAGGGATTTGGGGGATTACAAAAGACACATATGGATTTGAGGGATGACAAAACAGGTACAGGGATTTGAGGGATGACAAAACAGACACAGGGATTTGAGGGACGACAAAACAGACAGAGGTATTTGAGGGATGACAAAACACACATAGGGATTTGAGAGATGACAAAACACACAGGGATTTGAGGGATGACAAAACAGACACAGGGATTTGAGAGATGACAAAACAGACAAAGGGATCTGAGGGATGACAAAACAGACACAGGGATTCGAGGGATCACAAAACACACATAGGGATTTGAGGGATGACAAAACAAACACAGGGATTTGAGGGATGACAAATCACACATAGGGATTTGAGGGATGACAAAACAAACACAGGAATTTGAGGGACGACAAAACACACACAGGGATTAGAGGGATGACAAATCAGACACAGGGTTTTGAGGAATGACAAAACACACACAAGGATTTGAGGGATGACAAAACACACACAGGGATTTGAGGGATGACAAAACAGACACAGGGATTTGAGGGATGACAAAACACACATATGGATTTGAGGGATGACAAAACAGGCACAGGGATTTGAGGGATGACAAAACAGACACACGGATTTGAGGGATGACAAAACAGACACAGGGATTTGTGGGATGACAAAACACAAATAGGGATTTGGGGGATGACGAAACAAACACAGGGATTTGAGGGATGACAAAACACACGCAGGGATTTGAGGGATGACAAAACAGACACAGGGATTTGAGGGATGACAAAACACACACAGGGATTTGAGGGATGACAAAATATTTACAGACATTTGAGGGATGACAAAACAGACACAGGGATTTGAGAGATGACAAAACAGACAAAGGGATCTGAGGGATGACAAAAGAGACACAGGGATTTGAGGGATGACAAAACACACATAGGGATTTGAGGGATGACAAAACAAACACAGGGATTTGAGGGATGACAAAACACACATAGGGATTTGAGGGATGACAAAACAAACACAGGGATTTGAGGGATGACAAAACACACACAGGGATTTGAGGGATGACAAATCAGACACAGGGTTTTGAGGGATGACAAAACATACACAGGGATTTGAGGGATGACAAAACACACACTGGGATTTGAGGGATGACAAAACAGACACAGGGATTTGAGGGATGACAAAACACACAGAGGGATTTGAGTAATGACAAAACAGACACAGGGATTTGAGGGATTACAAAAGACACATATGGATTTGAGGGATGACAAAACAGGTACAGGGATTTGAGGGATGACAAAACAGACACAGGGATTTGAGGGACGACAAAACAGACACAGGTATTTGAGGGATGACAAAACACACATAGGGATTTGAGAGATGACAAAACTCACAGGTATTTGAGGGATGACAAAACAGACACAGGGATTTGAGAGATGACAAAACAGACAAAGGGATCTGAGGGATGACATAACAGACACAGGGATTCGAGGGATCACAAAACACACATAGGGATTTGAGGGATGACAAAACAAACACAGGGATTTGAGGGATGACAAAACACACATAGGGATTTGAGTGATGACAAAACAAACACAGGAATTTGAGGGACGACAAAACACACACAGGGATTAGAGGGATGACAAATCAGACACAGGGTTTTGAGGGATGACAAAATCTACACAGGGATTTGCGGGATGACAAAACACACACCGGGATTTGAGGGATGACAAAACAGACACAGGGGTTTGGGGGATGACAAAACACACATATGGATTTGAGGGATGACAAAACAGGCACAGGGATTTGAGGTATGACAAAACAGACACACGGATTTGAGGGATGACAAAACAAACACAGGGAATTGAGGGATGACAAAACACAAATAGGAATTTGAGGGATGACAAAACAAACACAGGGATTTGAGGGATGACAAAACACACGCAGGGATTTGAGGGATGACAAAACAGACACAGGGATTTGAGGGATGACAAAACATTTACAGACATTTGAGGGATGACAAAACAGACACAGGGATTTGAGGGATGACAAAACAGACAAAGGCATTTGAGGGACGACAAAATACACACAGGGATTTGAGGGATGACAAAACATACACAGGGATTTGAGGGATGGCAAAACAGACACAGGCATTTGAGGGATGACAAAACACACAGAGCACAGGGCTTTGAGGGATGACAAAACAGACAAAGGGATTTGAGGGATGAAAAAACACACAATAAGGATTTGAGGGATGACAAAACAGACACAAGGATTTGAGAGATGACAAAACAGACAAAGGGATCTGAGGGATGACAAAACAGACAGGGGGATTTGAGGGATGACAAAACAAACCCAGGGATTTGAGGGAAGACAAAACACACCCAGGGATTTGAGGGATGACAAAACATACACAGGGATTTGAGGGATGACAAAACAGACACAGAGATTTGAGGGATGACAAAACAGACACAGGCATTTGAGGGATGACAAAACACACAGAGCTCTGAGGGATGACAAAACGGACACAGGGATTTGAGGGATGACAAAACACACGTAAGGATTTGAGGGATGACAAAACAGACACAGGGATTTGAGAGATGACAAAACAGACAAAGGAATCTGAGGGATGACAAAACAGACACAGGGATTTGAGGGATGACAAAACACATAGGGATTTGAGGGATGACAAAACAAACACAGGGATTTGAGGGATAACAAAACACACATAGGGATTCGAGGGATGACAAAACAAACACAGGGATTTGAGGGATGACAAAACACACACAGGGATTTGAGGGATGACAAATCAGACACAGGGTTTTGAGGGATGAAAAAACACACACAGGGATTTGAGGGATGACAAAACACACACAGGGATTTGAGGGATGACAAAACAGACACAAGGATTTGAGGGATAACAAAACATACACAGGGATTTGAGGGATGACAAAACAGACAGGGATTTGAGGGATGACGAAACAGACACAGGGATTTGAGGGATGACAAAACAGACACAGGGATTTGAGGGATGACACAGCAGACATAGGGATTTGAGGGATGACAAAACTAACACAGGGATTTGAGGGACGACAAGACACACACAGGGATTTGAGGGATGACAAAACAGACACAGGGATTTGAGGGATGACAAAACACACACAGGGATTTTAGGGATGACAAAACAGACACAGGGATTTGAGGGATGACACAGCAGACATAGGGATTTGAGGGATGACAAAACTAACACAGGGATTTGAGGGACGACAAGACACACACAGGGATTTGAGGGATGACAAAACAGACACAGGGATTTGAGGGATGACAAAACACACACAGGGATTTGAGAGATGACAAAACATACACAGGGATTTGAGGGATGTCAAAGCAGACACAGGGATTTGAGGGATGACAAAACAGACACAGGCATTTGAGGGATGACAAAATACACACAGGGATTTCAGGGATGACAAAACACACAGGGCTTTGAGGAATGACAAAACAGACACAGGGATTTGAGTGATGACAAAACACACATAAGGATTTGAGGGATGACAAAACAGACACAGGGATTTGAGAGATGACAAAACAGACAAAGGGATCTGAGGGATGACAAAACAGACACAGGGATTTGAGGGTTGACAAAACACACACAGGGATTTGAGGGATGACATAACAAACACAGGGATTTGAGGGATGACAAAACGCCATAGGGATTTGAGGGATGACAAAACAAACACAGGGATTTGAGGGATGACAAAACACAAACAGGGATTTGAGAGATGACAAATCAGATAAAGGGTTTTGAGGGATGACAAAACACACACAGGGATTTGAGGGATGACAAAACACACAAAGGGATTTGAGGGATGGCAAAACAGACACAGGGATTTGAGGGATGACAAAATACACACAGGGATTTGAGGGATGACAAACCACACAGGGCTTTGAGGGATAACAAAACAGACACAGGGATTTGAGGGATGACAAAAAACACATAGGGATTTGAGGGATGACAAAACAGACACAGGGATATGAGGGATGACAAAACAGACACAGGGAATTGAGGGATGACAAAACACACATAGGGATTTGAGGGATGACAAAACAGACACAGGGATTTGAGGGATGACAAGACAAACACAGGGATTTGAGGGATGACAAACCACACAGGGCTTTGAGGGATGACAAAATACACAAAGGGATTTGAGGGATGGCAAAACAGACACAGGGATTTGAGGGATGACAAAATACACACAGGGATTTGAGGGATGACAAACCACACAGGGCTTTGAGGGATGACAAAACAGACACAGGGATTTGAGGGATGACAAAAAACACATAGGGATTTGAGGGATGACAAAACAGACACAGGGATATGAGGGATGACAAAACAGACACAGGGAATTGAGGGATGACAAAACACACATAGGGATTTGAGGGATGACAAAACAGACACAGGGATTTGAGGGATGACAAGACAAACACAGGGATTTGAGGGATGACAAACCACACAGGGATTTGAGGGATGACAAAATACACACAGGGATTTGAGGGATGACAAACCACACAGGGCTTTGAGGGATGACAAAACAGACACAGGGATTTGAGGGATGACAAAAAACACAGAGATTTGTGGGATGGCAAAACAGACACAGGGATTTGAGGGGTGACAAAACACACACAGGGATTTGGGTCAAGACAAAACAAACAAAGGGATTTGAGTGTTGACAAAATTAGACACAGGAATTTGAGGGATGACAAAACAGACACAGGGATTTGAGGGATGACAAAACAGACACAGGGATTTGAGGGATGACAAAGCAGACACAGGGATTTGAGGAATGACAAAACACGCATAGGGGTTTTAGTGATGACAAATCAGACACAGGGATTTGAGGAATGACAAAACAAACAAAGGGATTTGATTGATGACAAAATTAGACACAGGAATTTGAGGGATGACAAAACAGACACAGGGATTTGAGGGATGACAAAGCAGACACAGGGATTTGAGGAATGACAAAACACGCATAGGGGTTTTAGTGATGACAAATCAGACACAGGGATTTGAGGAATGACAAAACAAACAAAGGGATTTGATTGATGACAAAATTAGACACAGGAATTTGAGGGATGACAAAACAGACACAGGGATTTGAGGGATGACAAAACACACATAGGGATTTTAGGGATGACAAAACAGACTTAGGGATATGAGGGATGACAAAACACACACAGGGATTTGAGGGATGACAAAACACACACAGGGATTATAGGGATGAGAAAACAGACACAGGGATTCGAGGGATGACAAAACACACACAGGGATTTGAGGGATGACAAAACAGACACAGGGATTTGAAGGATGACAAAACAGACACAGGGATTTGAGCGATGACAAAACAGACACAGGCATTTGAGGGATGACAAAATACACACAGGGATTTCAGGGATGACAAAACACACAGGGCTTTGAGGAATGACAAAACAGACACAGGGATTTGAGTGATGACAAAACACACATAAGGATTTGAGGGATGACAAAACAGACACAGGGATTTGAGAGATTACAAAACAGACAAAGGGATCTGAGGGATGACAAAACAGACACAGGGATTTGAGGGTTGACAAAACATACACAGGGATTTGAGGGATGACAAAACAAACACAGGGATTTGAGGGATGACAAAACGCCATAGGGATTTGAGGGATGACAAAACAAACACAGGGATTTGAGGGATGACAAAACACAAACAGGGATTTGAGAGATGACAAATCAGACAAAGGGTTTTGAGGGATGACAAAACACACACAGGGATTTGAGGGATGACAAATCAGACAAAGGGTTTTGAGGGATGACAAAACACACACAGGGATTTGAGGGATGACAAAACAAACACAGGGATTTGAGGGATGGCAAAACAGACACAGGGATTTGAGGGATAACAAAATACACACAGGGATTTGAGGGATGACAAACCACACAGGGCTTTGAGGGATGACAAAACAGACACAGGGATTTGAGGGATGACAAAAAACACATAGGGATTTGAGGGATGACAAAACAGACACAGTGATATGAGGGATGACAAAACAGACACAGGGAATTGAGGGATGACAAAACACACATAGGGATTTGAGGGATGACAAAACAGACACAGGTATTTGAGGGATGACAAGACAAACACAGGGATTTGAGGGATCACAAAACAGACACAGAGATTTGTGGGATGGCAAAGCAGACACAGGGATTTGAGTGGTGACAAAACACACATAGGGAATTGAGGAATGACAAAACATACACAGGGATTTGAGTGATGACAAAACACACACAGGGATTTGGGGCATGACAAAACAAACAAAGGGATTTGAGTGATGACAAAATTAGACACAGGAATTTGAGGGATGACAAAACAGACACAGGGATTTGAGGGATGACAAAACAGACACAGGGATTTGAGGGATGACAAAGCAGACACCGGGATTTGAGGAATGACAAAACACGCATAGGGGTTTTAGGGATGACAAATCAGACACAGGGATTTTAGGAATGACAAAACAAACAAAGGGATTTGATTGATGACAAAATTAGACACAGGACTTTGAGGGATGACAAAACAGACACAGGGATTTGAGGGATGACAAAACACACATAAGGATTTTAGGGATGACAAAACAGACACAGGGAATTGAGGGATGACAAAACACACATAGGGATTTGAGGGATGACAAAACAGACACAGGTATTTGAGGGATGACAAGACAAACACAGGGATTTGAGGGATCACAAAACAGACACAGAGATTTGTGGGATGGCAAAACAGACACAGGGATTTGAGTGGTGACAAAACACACATAGGGAATTGAGGAATGACAAAACATACACAGGGATTTGAGTGATGACAAAACACACACAGGGATTTGGGGCATGACAAAACAAACAAAGGGATTTGAGTGATGACAAAATTAGACACAGGAATTTGAGGGATGACAAAACAGACACAGGGATTTGAGGGATGACAAAACAGACACAGGGATTTGAGGGATGACAAAGCAGACACCGGGATTTGAGGAATGACAAAACACGCATAGGGGTTTTAGGGATGACAAATCAGACACAGGGATTTGAGGAATGACAAAACAAACAAAGGGATTTGATTGATGACAAAATTAGACACAGGACTTTGAGGGATGACAAAACAGACACAGGGATTTGAGGGATGACAAAACACACATAAGGATTTTAGGGATGACAAAACAGACTTAGGGATATGAGGGATGACAAAACACACACAGCGATTTGAGGGATGACAAAACACACACAGGGATTTGAGGGATGAGAAAACAGACACAGGGATTCGAGGGATGACAAAACACACACAGGGATTTGAGGGATGACAAAACAGACACAGGGATTTGAAGGATGACAAAACAGACACAGGGATTTGAGGGATGACAAAGCAGACACAGTGATTTGAGGGATGACAAAACACACATAGGGATTTTGGGGGATGACAAATCAGACACAGGGATTTGAGGGATGACAAAACACACACAGGGATTTGAAGGATGACAAAACAGACACAGGGATTTGAGGGACGACAAAACACACATAAGGATTTGAGGGATGACAAAACACACACAGGGATTTGAGGGATGACAAAACAGACACAGGGATTTGAGGGATGACAAAACACACACAGGGATTTGAGAGATGACAAAACAGACACAGGGATTTGAGGTATGACAAAATACACACAGAGATTTGAGGGATGACAAAACACACAGGGCTTTGAGGGATGACAAAACAGACACAGGGATTTAAGGGATGACAAAACACACATAGGGATTTGAGGGATGACAAAACAGACACAGGGATTTGAGGGATGACAAAACACACACAGGGATTTGAGGGATGACAAAACAGACACAGGGCAAAACAGACACAGGGATTGGAGTGATGACAAGACACACACAGGGATTTGAGGGATGACAAAACCGACACAGGGATTTGAGGGATGACAAATCAGACACAAAAAATATGAGGGATGACAAGACACACACAAGTATTTGAGGTATGACAAAACAGACACAGACATTTGAGGGATGACAAAATACACACAGGGATTTGAGGGATGACAAAACACACAGGGCTTTGAGGGATGACAAAACAGACACAGGGATATAAGGGATGACAAAACACACATAGGGATTTGAGGGATGACAAAACAGACACAGGGATTTGAGGGATGACAAAACACACACAGGGATTTGAGGGATGACAAAACAGACACAGGGCAAAACAGACACAGGGATTTGAGTGATGACAAGACACACACAGGGATTTGAGGGATGACAAAACCGACACAGGGATTTGAGGGATGACAAATCAGACACAAAAAATATGAGGGATGACAAGACACACACAGGGATTTGAGGGATCACAAAACAGACACAGGGATTTGAGGGATGAAAAAACACACATAGGGATTTGAGGAATGACTAAACAGACACAGGGATTTGAGTGATGACAAAACACACACAGGGATTTCAGGGATGACAAAACAGACACAGGGATTTGAGGGATGACAAAACAGACACAGGGATTTGAGGGATGACAAAACAGACACAGGGATTTGAGGGATGACAAAACACACATAGGGATTTGAGGGATGACAAATCAGACACAGGGATTTGACGGATGACAAAACACACACAGGGATTTGAGTGATGACAAAACAGATACAGGGATTTGAGGGATGACAAAACAGACACAGGGGTTTGAGGGATGACAAAAGACACACAGGGATTTGAGGGATGACAAACAGACACAGGGATTTGAGAGCTGACAAAACACACACAGGGATTTGAGGGTTGACAAACATTGAATTCAGGTCTGCTGAAATTTCTCTAACCGCAGATTTTTGAAAAAGCAGGAGTTTGCAAAGCCTACGCAGGATTCAGTATAAACCAAACCCCATATTTTCATCTAACAATTTTGAATCACACATCTGTTGTGTGGAACCCAAGCACATTCAAATTTGACATTGCAGGAACAATTCTCGGGTCTTTCCCATTATAGCGCCCCCATTAAATTATAGCCCCCACATTATGGTATAATTACCATGATTGGAGGGGCTATAGCTTATGTGACCACTAAGCTGGGGGCGTGGGGCTATAATGGGAAAGAGTCCAATTCTCAACGGGCAAAAAACGACGTTTACATATTAGCATGTGTTTATAGATTCTCTAAATAACCAACTTGAAAAAAAATTGTAACTTCAAACGCCTTCAAGTTAAAAAAAAATTTTGTTAAAGCGCCTTTGAATACAAGGCAGATTAAGCTAGGACCAAAGTAGATCATTGAGAAGTAACAAGGTAAAAAGAACTTTGTGCGAATAATGATGGTGAAACAATATGCGCACCAAAAGATGGTCATTGAACTATCGGTTCCTGATAAAGCCTATTAGGTTAATTGACACCTGATTAGTAGTGACACCTGATTCATCTAAACAGTACAATTAATTGGATTGTTCAGTTTGACCCCCCCCCCCCCCGTACGTTATGCAACCCTTAATTACAGAGCACGTGTAGCCATTACATAGTAATTCATTGTGTAAAAAAATGACAGGTGCGTCTGGGAGGTGCTAATAATATACACCCACTTAGATGGGGGCACTGACGGAAACCAAATGTGCTCTTGGATTTTCTCGTTTGTGCCCCCCCCCCCCCCACAGCTTAGTGGGCGCATTTTATTTCCAATCCCAGACGCACGTGCCATATTTGTACGTGATGAAAATTTGATACAATGTTGCGTGCTCTGTAGATGAGGGGCGCATAACGTACGGGGGGCACAAATTGAAACGAGCCTATATTTTTAGCCGATTCAATGGTAATTTAGCGTTTTAGATGTCTCGTTGGATTTTTCCTCTTGTGTCCCCCAGTAAGTCATGGAACCCTAGAGAGAAGAGAGAGAGAGAGAGAGAGAGAGAGAGAGAGAGAGAGAGAGAGAGAGAGAGAGAGCTAGGGCCAATACCGAGTAAAAATATCGGACATGCGTCTGGGGTCTGAAAAAAGTATGCATCCACTAAACTGAGGGGCACAATTGGAAAATATCCGGAAATTGCTTTTGTTGTTACCCCGAATTGTGATGCAGGTGCAAGTGGCTACCGCACGAACTCGCAGTTTTCGAATTGTGATGGCATCCCAGTTAGTGCGTTTTACCCTGAGGGTCAAAGAACTCCGCAACCTGTGTATGAAGGACCACGATACCACGTTTTACAGCGGCAGATCTACCCTGAAGAAAGAGAGCCTGTTAGATGGCGGAGATATGCAAGTTCTCCTTTTCCTAACCAACAGACATCAGAAGTCATACTGCCAGTGCCGCACGAAACACAGGTTTAAACAATAGAACAGTTCGTACGTCAATATTGTAACCAATTTCTACACTAAACAAGCTTTTCACAAATCGCTAGTTTAATTTTTACAAAAACGTGTCTTTTTTATAGTTTAGAAAGACACAAAGAACTGACCTAGACTATTTTATGACCTAGATTTATTTACTCTGTCTTAAACACCTCTCAAAGCCCCCTCTCATCCGCTTGAGTGGCGAATAGCTTTGGGCGCGGTTGCCTTTATTTACATTGTTTAAATTGTGCAAATCACATCCCGTAGTTTTCTCGCAGTTCATTTCAGCAATGAATCAGCATCTTTTCATCATGTATTTTTGTCTTACAAGAGTTCTGATCATGACATATTTTACACATATCATAGTAAAATTCATAGCCTTTATCTGCCATTTCTATGCCTAGAATGGATATTTAACTGGAGTTTGCATTTGCAGGATGAGTTATAAACGGAGGTTTGCATGCCCAGGATGATTTATAAACGGAGGCTTGCATGCGCAGGATGAGTTATAAACGGAGGTTTGCATGCGCAGGATGAGTTATAAACGGAGGTTTGCATGCGCAGGATGATTTATAAGCGGAGGTTTGTATGCGAAGGATGAGTTATAAACGGAGGTTTGTATGCGAAGGATGAATTATACACGCAGGCTTGCAAAATATGCGTAGGCTGAATACAGCGGTTACAGTTAATGGCGGGAATTACTGCCTCAAGTACCTCAAAACAAAGACGAGTCTGCTTATAATAATTAATTTATAACAAAATAAATGCAAAATACATGCGGTAAAAAAATAAATAGATTATTTTTCCACTTTCGATTAATCAATGGCACATGCATTTGGAAATAAGTTTATAAATTAATTAACTTATAACATCAAATGTAGCATTTATAACATCAAATGAATGGTATGAATTAACATCAAATGAATTACATCAAATGAATTATTATGGCACATGACATTATTTATAACATTTATAACATTTATAACATCAAGTGAATTAATATGGCACATGCTTTTGGGGTGATTACAAAAAGAGGGGTTTATTCTGTACAAATTACCCCCCCCCCCAATCCTCTCCTCCTCCCCCCTCCCCCAGCATTGCAAAGTTTCTTTTATGCCCGCGTTGCAAATTATGAATTGTTATATAGCGCGTTACTCTTGCTTTCACCTGCTTTTAAATTATAGTTGCACGTTTTTTTAAAAAAAAACGTTTGGAGAGAAACTGAAAGAGTTGAAAGGCGAAAGTGCAGAAATTGACAAAAAATCCAGCTTTTGTTCCATTTTCAATTCAAATCTACTATCTGATCAAGAAAAAAACTGAAACACAGTCTGGGAGTTTGAACAATCGCTTTCATATCAGTTTTAGCGGTTTTTCAAAGAAATGTTCGGTGCTAGAGAAACTGGAAAAAGTTGAACAAATTGAGGGAAACAAATGAATAAAAAACAAAGCAACAAACAAATCTGAAATACACAACAAATCGGTCTACAATTGAGTCTACTATTCAGACACTGGAAAAGATAAACGGAAACATACTGATGAACACTGGGATTAACACCCCACGGGCGAAGCCCGATGCTTGCGCTACTACCTTCTACTTCTACAAAAATAATTCTGACTCGCACAACGCCTCCGACCTCCGCCTCCGACCTGCGCCTCTGACCTCCGCCACCAACCTCCGCCTCCGACCTCCGACCTCCGCCTCCGACCTCCACCTCCGACCTCCGACCTCCGGTACCGACCTCCACCGACCTCCGCCTCCGACCTCCGTCTCCGACCTCCGCCTCCGACCTCCGCCTCCGACCTCTGCCTCCGACCTCCGCCTCCGACCTCTGCCTCTGACCTCTGCCTCCGACCTCCGCCTCCGACCTCCGCCTCCGACCTCCGACCTCCGACCTCCGCCGACCTCCACCTATTTCCACCGATGCACCAATATATGGTTTAGATATGAACGCACCAATATATGGTTTAGTTAGAGCTAGAATGGCTCTTCAGGATATCGCCATCTTAAAAATTGGATCTTTTCCGTTTGTGCCCCCCAGCTTAGTGGGCGCATATTATTTGTACCCCCCAGACGCACGGGCAATATTTTTACATAGTAATTTACTATGTAATGGCACGTGCTCTGTAACTGCGGGGCGCATAACGTACTGGGGGGCACAAACGGAAAAGATCCTACAAATTTTATGCATGAGACCAGTTATTCGAAATTTTCAAAGTTTGCTATGTGCAGTCTGTGAGCTCTTTGTCTGCACAGTCTGATGATGAGAGAAACGTAAAACATTCTGTGCAGTGTTGAGCAAGAATGTAAATGAGGCTGCGAAGAAGAGGGACAGAGGGGGATGTTTCTTAATGTAGTCTGGGCAGACTGACAAATGGTTTTAAATTTCTATTTGCCTGGTTCAGTACTGGTTAAAATTGAAAGTCAATGGTACAGTAATGAAACTCACTGCGACCAAGGTCCGGGATACTATATAAAAAAGCCAGCTGATGTGGGGGGGGGCAGTAAAAAACAAAAAAAGCACCAGGTGTCCAAAAAGATAGATCCATCTTCCTTTAGCACCCAATCGCATAGTTTAAATAGGAGTAAAATCTGAATTACCGTAATTATAGATTTAATATGAAAATTTCCTTCCTTTTTGGTACGGCATTGAAAGTCTATTCAACAACAACTCACCTGAATTATGAGTTTGGATTGAGTAGGTTGTGCTCTTCTTAACTCTTTTGATTTGTCTAAATTGACCTTGGAATCGATCGGCTGCCAACTGAAACGATGAGGATGATTACTTTGTTTTGAAAAACTGGATCATTTCCGTTTGTGCCCCACCCCGTGCTTAGTGGGTGCATATTATTTGCACACCGCAGAAAGGCGTGCCATATATTTACACGATTAATCACCATAAAAGGCACGTGCTCTGTAACGGGAAGGGGCACAAACGAAAAAGATCCGAAAAAAATTAGGCGGTGTGAAATTTAATGCTCAGTACACCCCGTTCCTCAATCTATAGTTTTGTGGTAATTTTGGCCTATAGGTCATCTGACCACTAAGCTGCGGGGGGCATTATGGGCCGTACCCTTGTCTCAACTTCTGCATAATGGAACCTCTGCTCAGTAAAAACCAATTATGTCATTACCCAAACCCAAAATATAAATATGCTAAACCATGATTTTGAATCAAATTAAATGAGAAGAAGTGCAGGAATCAATGGCGCAGTGGATTGAGTGATGGCTACGGCACTAATGGGCAGGGTATGGCGTCTCAGTCAGCATTATTTTTTAAAATTCACTTGCTTTCAGCGCGTTTCTTGCAACATTTCAGCACACCTCGAAGCAAAGGTTTAATTCCCTCTAGATAATTTCTAAAACTTTCTTTACTTCCCGGGTTGAGAATCACTCATTCCACTGCGCCATTGATTCATGAATTTCTTCTCATTTATTTTTATTTTATATTAGTAAAGAGTTTAGGGAGAATTGTGCTAAAATTATCTAAGAAATGCGCTTTCTTAGATAATTTTAGCACAATTTCCGCTTATTTCTTACATATTTTGATCGCTGTTCAGCGCTTTTCTGCGCACTTTTTAGAAAAAAATAATCGATAATTTAAAAGCAATTCAAATGGTTAGAATTTCAGGAATGAGTATCAAAAATGTTTAGATCCACTCAATAAATTCCACTAAAGAAGAAATGCGCTGAAATTTGGATGCTTTTCCAGCAAAATTTCAACGCATTTTAGGCGTAAATTGTCGTAACATTTTGGCTGAAAATATTAAATATCAGCGCATTTCAACTTATTTCTGCGCATTTTAGCGAGTTCAACTCATATCTCACATAATTTTAGCTCTTTCAGCGCTTTTCTTACAAAATAATGCGCTGAAACGGCGCTGACATCTCGACCCGGGTTTCTTTAAATGCCACCCCTGTACGCTATGCGCACATAAACCAAAATTAGTCCGTTTTAATCCCACCCCAATTATAGTGGTGAGATAACGTATAACCCCCAAGCCCAAATCATTCGTAATTAGGATCTTTTCCATTTGTGCCCCCAGCTTAGTGGGTGCATATTATTTTCATCCCGGACGCACGTGATAAATTTTACAAAATGATTTACTATGTGCTGGTACGTGCTCTGTAACTGGAGGTTGCATAACGTAAGGGGGGGGGGGGGGCGCAAACAGAAAAGATTCGTTAAGTATATCGTGAAGGGGGCGTAATAATGTGTAATGCGGAGGGTAGGGCTTCAATTGGAAAGACCTCAGAATTCGGTTTCATTCTGTTTCGCCCAGCTTTTTTTGCCGCCCCTGCTGATTACAATTTAAACATTTTTATTTAAGACGTTACTACGTTTGAGGAGGGGGCATAAATGTAATGTGCACAAAATCTGAGTTGCGAAAGATAATAGATCCAAAAACTCTACCTTTTGGTTAGTAGTTTCTGCTCTCCTATGAAATCAACAGTTAAGTTCCACCGTTTTTCAGGCAATCAAATCACTGCTACCAAAACGTACAATATTTTGCAAGTAAACAACTTTAGGTGTTATTTGTTTCGGAATAACTACTCTCTCGAGAGAAATTTGCCGCAGTGACAAGTGCTGGTCAAAAAAGAACACGTGCTTTATTTTGTCAAAAGGTGACAAATCCTATTTTCGGCGACTCTGTACATTGCAAAGTCTTTTTTTTTAAAGTCAAGTTGATGTCAGATTTATAGAAGTTGGTTATGGTTACAACACTCACGGGATCTATTCTGTTTCCCCCCAGTGTTTTTTACGCTTTTCCAGTTACAAATTATATGTTGTTCTATAGCACGTTACTATGTAAAAAATAGTACGTTTGCCAACTAAGCTGGGGGACCGAAACAGAATAGATCCCACTCACGTGCACATTTTAAAACGCCGAAAGTCTGCAGTGCCAAAAGTTAAAATGCCAGAAGTCTCTAATTAGCCAGAAGTTGTTTTTCGCTGACTTTCGTCATTCTACAACGTGCGCGTTTCGTGATTTAAGTATGGTTACTTGACTCCGCAGAAGTCATTCAAGATTCTGACTTAATATCTCTTAAAACACTCACGTGCAGATTTTAAAATGCCGAAAGTCTGCAGTGCCAGAAGTCAAAATGCCGGAAGATGTGACTTAGCCAGAAGTTTGACTTCCATTGACTTCCGCTATTTTAAAACGTGCGCGTTTCGTATTTTAAGCATGATTAAGTGACTCTGCAGAAGTCACTTCGAAATTTGGATCTTTTCCGTTTGTGCCCCCAGCTTTGTGGGCGCATATTATTTGCGCCCCCCAGACGCAGGTGCAATATTTTTACATAGTGATTTACTATGTAATGGCACGTGCTCTGTATCTGGGGGGGGGGCGCATAACGTACTGGGGGGGGGCACAAACGGAAAAGATCCCGAAATTTTGACTTATTTTCTCGAACCGCTTTGCGGTTCTCGATAAACGTTAGAAGTTCTTAGTGAAATCAAGTAGAGTCACTTAACCATTACAAACTGCATCGCGGTTTTCGATGAACGCCAGAAGATTCACGTAACCATTACTTAAATTGCTTTTGAGTTTTATCTTTCCACCGCCATAAAATGTCGGGATCTTTTCTGTTTGTGCCCGCCACAATACGTTATGCCCCCCAAGATACAGAGCACGTGTCATTACATGATAAATCATCATGCAAAAATATAGCACGTGCGTCAATAGTTTGCAATAAGTATGCAACCACGGATCTATTCTGTTTTTGCCCCCAGCTTAGTGAGCATAAATCTTTTATGACCCCCAGGCGCACGTACTATTTTCTTACATAATAACGTGCTATATAACAACATATAATTTGTAACTGGGGGTCATAAAGACACTGAGGGCCAAAAAAGAATAGATCCGCACCCACTAAGCTGGGGGCAGAAACAGAGAAGATCCAAACGTAGCACTCCTTACGGATCTTTTCCGTTTGTGCCACTTCCCCTCCCCCCAGCTTAATGTGTTTTTTAATGGCACCCCCCCCCCCCGCCACACGTGATATGTTTTTGCATGGTGATTCACTATGTAACGGCACGTGCTCTGTAACTTTGGGGAGGGGAGCATAACGGAACAAACGGAAAAGTTTTCCTCTTTCTTCCAATTGCCACAAACATTTTTTTCAATATATTTTTAAAGGTATTGGGATCTTTTCCTAGTTGTTCCCCAAGTCGCTATGCCCCCAGAAACAGACCGCGGGCCAATATATGATAAGTTGATTGAGAAAATGGCACGAGTGTCAAGGAGATGCGGATAATAAATTTCTGGGGGGGGGGGGGGTACGGAAATGCTTCGTTTTTGGATCATTTGATTTTTACCCTCCTATCACCTAGTGTAGTTTACGTCCGCCTACATGTCATATGGTGTATATATATATATATATATATATATATATATATATATATATATATATTTATTAATAGCCGCACAGCGATAGCTGGGGCTATTATTGGCCTTCTCTTGGTTTTTTTTATTTCGTCGTCATGATTTTTGTTACGACCATATGACGTCACAGCCACTTTTTGTTCATTCGTTCATGCAATTTCAACTGAAATGCATGTGTGACGTCATTTTTCGCTCTTAGTGGAGCGAGTTTTTTGTTCATGCGCGTGACGAAATTTTTGGTCACACTTGACTTACCTCACTCAAAAATGATTTCCTCACTTTGAAATTGACTTTTATTTACTTTAATTCAAAGGAGATAGGTCAATGGTGTGTGTCACTCTAAATGAAGGTTCTTTGAGATCAGCTAATAGAGGCAGCAATAACTTTATACAGATTTTTAATCAAAATATAACATATCAGCCTTCAATGAAAAAACGAATATTTTTGGTCTGTCTTTTTTACTGTTTTTTTTTAGGCTGCCGATCTACGAATCTATTGCGGCTATTTTTTGGCAATCTGCCAGCTATGTTATATATTGTATATAACCATTACTTAAATTGCTTTTGAGTTTTATCTTTCCTCCGCAATAAAATGTCGGGATCTTTTCTTTTTGTGCCCGCCACACTATGTTATGCCCCAAGATACCGAGCACGTGCCATTACATGATAAGTCATCATGCAAAAATATAGCACGTGCGTCAATGGTTTGCAATAAGTATGCACCCACGGATCTATTCTGTTTTTGCCCCCAGCTTAGTGAGCATAAATCTTTTATGACCCCCAGGCGCACTTATTATTTTCTTACATATTAACGTGTTACATAACAACAAATAATTTGTAACTGGGGGTCATAAAGACACTGAGGGCCAACACAGAATAGATCCGCACCCACTAAGCTGGGGGCAGAAACAGAGAGGATCCAAATGTAGCACTCCTTTCTGGATCTTTTCCGTTTGTGCCCCTTCCCCTCCCCCCCGCTTAATGGGTTTTTTATTTGCACCCCCCAGCCACACGTGATATGTTTTTGCATGGTGATTCACTATGTAACGGCACTTGCTTTGTAACTTTGGGGAGGGGGAGCATAACCGAACAAACGGAAAAGTTTTCCTCTTTCTTCCAATTGCCACAAACATTTTTTCAATATATTTTTAAAGGTATTGGGATCTTTTTCCTAGTTGTTCCCCAAGTCGCTATGCCCCCAGAAACAGACCGCGGGCAAATATATGATAAGTTGATTGAGAAAATGGCACGAGTGTCAAGGGGATGCGGATAATAAATTTCT